>NW_020884902.1:8705205-8710180 GCF_003945725.1 Corapipo altera
TGTTTGTATATTTCTAATATATATGTTGTGTATACACAACATGTTTGTATATTTCTAATATATATGTTGTGTATACACAACATGTTTGTATATTTCTAATATATATGTTGTATATATACAGCATGTTTGTATATTTCTAATATACAAAATTGCATGTGGCCTATAATTTCCCACATTATAGGGCTCTGCTCAGTCACACCTGGAGCACTGGGCTCCCCAACACAAGAGTCATGGAGTTACTGGAGCAGATCCAGGGAAGGGTGCAAAGAGTATTAAAGGGACTGGAGCACCTCTCCTATGAGGAGAGGTTGAGAAAGCTGGAGCTGTTCAGCCTGGAGAACAGCTGGCTCAGGGGGAATCTCAGCAACATAAGTAAGTGTCTGAAGGTATGTGCAAAGAGGATGGAGACAGGCTCTGCCCAGTGACAGGACCAGAGGCAATGGGCACAAACTGAAACACAGGAGGATCTGTGTGAACGTCAGGAAAAACTGATATACTGAGGGTGGCCAAGCACTGGCACAGCTTGCCCACAGAGGTGGTGGAGTCTCCAAACTCAGAGATGTCCAAAAGCTTCTGGATGTGGTGCTGGACAACCAGCTCTGGATGGCCCTGCTTGGGCAGGGAGTGGGACCAGATGACCTCCGGAGGTCCCTGCCAACCTCAACCACCCTGTGAGTCAGCAGCACAATTTAAAACACAACCAACCCACTGCTGTAACAGATTTTGCATCAGGTTTGCATCTTACACCCAGACAAGTCATTTTGGTAAGCTGCAAAGCAGCTTCTAATGAAATTCTAGAACACGAAAGTCACATCAGTGTCAAATTAATCTAACTCTGCAATTAAGCAAGTGCAAATATAAAACCAACAGCAGACAGCATTCAGTGATTACTCAGAAGAAACTAGGCCAGAGAATAGTAAATTTGGAAACTCAGTGCAAACACTGTAGGACTTCTGACCCCTGCAATTCTAATTTAGCCCCCCTGGTACATATCCATTATGATAACCCTTAGTTACATGATAATGTGGTATTTTCCTCTCCTGGGACTAAAGTCTCAGTTAACACTCAGACTAGACCTGGCTCCAAAAAGACCCAGAGCCATATGACAAGGAGGGCTAGCCACAAGACCAAGTTCACAGCTGAAAGCCATGCAGTCTCCAAAAAAAAATAAACCTGCAAGGGCAGAAAGGATTGTCCTCTGCTGCTTAAGCACCTTGTTCCTGCCATGAATGCTGCAAAAGAACTGCCTGCAGTGCCAGGAGAGCTGTTTAAGCCAAGTTTGCACAGGCAGCTATTGATTCTGGTCCTTGTAATCAGAGGGTAGAACCTTAGGTCTCCTGTGAGGCTGAGCTGCAGAACTGCTGGGAACTCACAGAGAAGGTCTAAGAGAGACACCAGGAATGCTCTAAGTGCCAAACAACACTGTGTGCAACAGACTAGACCCATCCTCAATTATGAAAGCTAGCTATCTAACAATAATGGATATTTTCTACCTTAATCTCTGAACCTGAGCTCACTGCCTGCAAAGCAGGGATACATGGGCCTTTACATCCCATGATCCTGTGAAAATCAGAACAATGGAGCATTTCAACATGAGGCAAATCATATTCTGATTTCGTGGGAAAATTGGAATGAAAGTCACTAAATCAAGTAGAGACTTTCTACTGAATAACTCATCACTAACTTCACACCATCGGCTCTGCATATTCAGCATCCCAGGGCAATCACCGGAAAAGGGGACAGGATCAGGTGGTGTTATCACATCTGCAGTTAGTCACTCCAGAAGAGTAACAGTATTTCAGCTCTATGAACCAGCTCCAAAAAACTACAGATCACAGTGCCAAGAGAGTTCACTGACACCTGTAAAAACGTTGTGGTGCTCTGGGTGTCTCTCCCCAGCAAGCAGCGCTTCTCTTCCCCCTCACCAACTCTCCCTGACCCTGTATCCCACCCCTGCTCTCACCCAGACACCTCTGGCTCCTGCTGCCATGCTGGAGTTGTGTCAATCAAGTCCCCTCAAATAACTCCTCTCTCCTTCTATCTTTATCCCATCTATCGCTGAATCCTGCATGGTGTGAGTGGAATCTGACACATTCAACTGTGTGGAAACCACGGACTCTTTTTCTCAAAGGCTTATAGTCTGGGTGGCTGGGAACATTTTCCATGGGAAGGGCAAGAGATATTTCTGCCGGAGACACCATCTGCCTGCCATATAGCAAGTCCTGCCTTCAGACCCTGAGAACTCCACAGCGTTTCAAAACAAAAATCCACCTCACACAACAAGACAAGCCAGTTTCCTCCAGCTTTCTTCTACGTAAAGTTCTGAAGATTTCAAAACAATTCCTCCTAAGGCAGACACATGGCCAGAATCCCACAGCCCAATGGTGGAAATCTGGCACTAAGCACACAGGAAAGGAGCAGGCAGTTTTCACCATAAATCACAGTATCTGTCCTGCCTCCACGCCACAAAGAACAGCAGCCACAAATAATCTGCAGCAAGTCCCTGAAGATGTACAGGGATGATATTAAGAAGCATGAACACACCACAGGCTGTACTAACTGCAGTAACTCTGTGTAACAGTTGAGTTTATGAGCACTTCGGAAAGTCCTGAGAGTTTCTGTTCAGCCACAGCAAGACAGTAGCAGAGACAGAGTTTGTTTAGAGACAAAAGCTGAAAGAATCCAGTTTCTATTAACAGCTTCACTGAACTTAACACTTCGCTTCACATCTTCCTATCCCCGTGACTGACTATCCCAACATCTGCTGAACCACAGCTTTTCCCGGGGAAGTTCCAGAAGCTGAACCCCCTCCCTGCTCTTTGCAAGTTTGCAAATCACTACAAGCCCTTACACCATGAACTTGATTGTAGTAAGTCCCAGTCACACACTACAAAATGGAACATATCAAATGGCTGGGTTTGCTTTCTGAAGTGTGAGGAACTGGAATTAAACTGTCTGTTCCTCCGGATTTTCTTCTGCCAGAGGAATATATAAAGGTACTGCTGATTTGACTGCCTGTTCTAGATGCCTCACTAAACTACACCTCACCTACAACAGCAAGTGTAAAGGATACCCCTAAATTTAAATCTGCTCATGCCAACAACACAATTGAGTTCCTGGAAGTTTAGTTTGCAAGAGACTTCTAGTGATCTGAACCCCACTAACTGAAAGAAGTGCCAGTTTATCTCCACATTAGACTCCAATTTAACCAACTCTGGGGTCACAGAAGCAAAACAGATCATTTGTGTCAGATACTTAAAATGACATAAACCAGCCACAGACAGCTGAGTAATAAGTGCCTTCAGCCACATTAACAACAGACACCCATAAAGGAGGTTGTAGGATGAAATTTCACTTAAAAAATCATAACAGCAGATATTCCCTGCTCAGCTGCTACTTCGAGATGCTTAATTACTGTAGTGGGCCAAGGAAGCCTGTGCAAATCCAGGCAACACAGATTTCAGGCAGTGGGCTCGGGATAGCTCAAATCTTACCAGTCACTACTTCCAAGATTAACTACCTGTTCAGAATCCCAGCTAACCAGAAAGCCTGACATTTTCACCCTCTATCTGTAAAGGAGCATGTGGCAGCAAAAAGCACGTGTCCTGTAAAAATGACGACAGCAGGATGCTGATCACCATGAGGGAAAAGTGTTTACAGCGCTCTTCACTCCCCAGATCCCCTGACTTGGGTCAGCTACATGCTCACAGGCTGCAAATTAACTGGAGATATTTTTATTTTGTCCATTTGACGCAAATAAAGTCTTGTACTGCCAGTTTTCCAGCCTGCAGAGAAACAGGGCACTTGGGAAAAACAAATCACTGGGGACACCAACAGATTTGTTTTGAGACTCCAGCCACCAACTCCAAACAAGAGCCTAAGCAAGTCAAAGCCTACAGAAAACAAATCTTTGTTTAAGTCAGACTCTCCAAGCACAGAACTCCTGCAAAAGCCTTCCACAGCGGGCCAGATGGGGGACTTCAGGAACTGCCTCCAAGTCCTTGCGCAGCAATTGTCAGCCTGCCTAGAAATTAAGATTCCTTTCACACACGCACCCAATTATTGCCAGGTCTCCTCTCTGCCCTCTGCATGTCACTGGCCTGGCTAATTAAATTCCGAGACTGAGCTCACCTCTCCCAGGGTTTACCCTGCTCCCACGGGACACCACCCGGGTCACACCAACCAAGGGAGCCCCTCACCCTCATGGTGAAGCCCCGAACCAGCAGAGACCCGTTCCCGAGTCCTCCATTCTCCCCACAGCCCCCTGCTCCACCAATCCTACAAAACCCACGCAGACCCCTGGAATCACTCATTCCCACTACAGTCCCACAGCTCCCCATCCTCTCCTGAGCCACCCTCCGATTCTGCTGACCCCCACCATTGCCTCCTGGACCCCCACAGCCACCCCCCGATCCTGCTGACCCCCACCATCTCCACCCCAGTCCCACAGCCCCCTATCCTCTCCTGAGCCCAGGTCCTTCATCCCCACTCACAGCCAGTCCTACAGTACCCACGCAGATCCCTGGATTCACCCATCCGCACCACAGCCCGTGGCTCCCCATCCTCTCCTGAGCCCCAGGTCCTTCATCCCCGCTCACAGCCCTCTCCGCCCTCTCCATCCTCCCCTGCACCCCCAGACCTGTCTCCCTCCCAACAGCCCCAGAGACACCCCTACTGCCTCCTGGACCCCACAGTCACCCTCCCCTCCTCCTGCTGACCCCCACCATCCCCACAGCCTCCCATCCCCTTCCAGCTCCCATCCAAACTTCCACCCCAACCCCACAGAAGCCCTTCAGCCCCGGCTGAGCGCCCGGACCCTCCCCACCACCCAAGCCCCGCGGAGCCCCCGGCCGCACTCACCGATGAGCTGCCGCACCTCCTCCTCGCTCAGGTAGATGCTGAGGCTGGGCCCGGGGCCACCGGGGGGCCAGTCCGGGGCGTGCGGGCCGGGCTGGCCCTGGACGGGCAGCAGCAG
>NW_020884902.1:8710580-8742847 GCF_003945725.1 Corapipo altera
GCATTTCAGCACTCAAGTCCATAAGGTCCATCAAGTCCAACCATCCCCCAGCACTGCCAAGGCCACCACTATCCCATGTCCCCAAGTGCCACATCCACATGGCTTTTAAATCCCACCAGGGGTGGCGACTCCACCACTGACCTGGGCAGCTGTGCCAGGGCTGGACAGCCCTTTCCAGGAAGGAATTTTCCCTGATGTCCAATCTAAACCTCCCCTGGCACAGCCCGAGGCCGTTCCCTCTCCTCCTGTCCCTTGTTCCCTGGAGCAGAGCCCGACTCCCCCCCGGCTCCCCCCTCCTGTCAGGGAGTTGCAGAGCCAGAAGGTCCCCCCTGAGCCTCCTTTTCTCCAGGTTGAGCCCCCCCAGCTCCCTCAGCCCTTCCTGCTGCTCCAGCCCCTTCCCAGCTCCGTTCCCTTCCCTGCACACGCTCCAGCCCCTCCATGTCCTTCCTGAACTGAGGGGCCCAGAACTGGACACAGCCCTGGAGGGGCCTCAGCGGTGCCAGCACAGGGGGACAATCCCTGCCCTGGGCCTGTGCCCACTCTGGGTGTGACACAGCCCAGGTGCCCTTGGCCTCCTGCCCACCTGGGCACACCTGGGCTCATGTCCAGCCGCTGTCACCAGCACTCCCAAGTCCTTTTCCGGGTCCCTCACGGTCTCTGACCCCATCCCGATGGAAGGCTGGCAGGAGTGGGCGCTGCACCCCGGCCTGCCACCGAATCACCTCACCACCGAATCACCTCACCGTTGCTCTGAGCCGCCTACGCATCCCCATGTCCCCCCTCGGCTGTCATTGCTCCATCCTGAACCCTTCCAGCCCAACAGCCTGTCCTGGCCATCCATTCGTGATGGACCAAGGCGGGTCATGGACACATGGCTGGAAATGCTCTGTCGAAACATCCCAGAAAAGATAATCCTGGAATAACTGATTGTGGTGGGTCAATCCTGGTGGGACACCTGGTGCCCACTAAAGCCCATCACTGCCCTCCCCAGCCAGACAGGGGAGAGAAAATGTAGTGAAGGGCTTATGACTCGAACTAAGGCCAGGGAGATCATTCAGCTATACTGTCCTGGGCCAAACAGACCCAATTTGGGGAAATTTATGAAATCTATTACCAATGAGATCAATAGGATAATGAGAAGTCCACTTTGGAGCCAGCTGGCATTGTTTGCATTGAACACAGGGGAAGCTTCTGGCAGCTTCTCAAGGAAGTCACCCCTGTAGCCCCTCTGCTACCCAGAACCCAACACACTGCTCAGAAGCTTTCCCAACTGGAAGTACTGCTGGAAAACCAGCATTTTAGTTGAAGAAAATGTCCTTTTTAGGTCATATTTTTAAAACTAAAAAAAAGGGTATTTTAAATACACTTTTTATAAGTATATAAAACATACCAGTGTTGTATTTAACATTTTGATCTGCTTTTTTAACTCACAGTGCTGTCAAAGCTAAGAAGCAGCAGCAGCGTTTCATTTCATTGTAACAGAGAGCCTTTGGCCCACAGAGAATGGTGATTTCAACCCCAGCCAAGCCATTGCTGCCTGTAATGATCCTGAAGTAAAATCCAAACTGTAAACACGTCTCCTGTTCTGTTACAGTACGGAATGCCAGCAGCAGGGCTGCTTGACAGCTGATATATTTTAAAAGAATGCAATAATAATCAAGCCCAATGATGAAAACAACATTAAATTCCAGCGTGAGACTTTGATTCTCCTATACAAACATTCCTGACCTTTTCCCACAATCCTCTGCTGCGCAGAATTTCAAAAGTAAGGATTTCTGTGGCAGTTTGGCGCAAGCCCCCTTTTCAAGATATCCACCTTTCCCCTGAAACACAAAACCTCTGTTCTGATCGGCTAGGGAAGTGGATTTTGTTTTTCTGAGCTGGCTATTGACCTAAACACGCCTCATTCCTCCCTCCTCCAGGCTGAGGAGCTGCCTTCATCATCACCTTCCTACCTGCTGTCGCACCTGGCCGCTCTCCAGCTCCTCTGGAGAGCAGTGACAGCTTTGCTGTCGGCAAATCCATCGCTGGGAGCTGCCTGCTTGATTGAGGTTTTCAGCAGAAGCATCACAATATTCATTTACAACCATTATTAGCTTTGAATTACGTGCTTCCTCCTGACCTGCCGGCAGGAATTCCGTCCCTCCATGGGACACCGTGACAGCAGGACACTGCAGGATAATTTGCCACAGAGGGGTTTAATCAGTGAGTCTTTCAGCTCATAATCCTAAGAGTGGAGAAAGTGTGTAGGAAGTTCTGCACTTCTAATCGCTGTGGTGAAAGAGAAATCGCTCACACACCTCCCCACAATAACCACCACTTCCTTAACAGTGTGAGGTGTAAAAAATAAAACACCAAACTGAAGTGGAGAGGGAAGTTATGTGCAAGTCTGGGGTGGGGTGGACGTGGCCCAGCCTGCACAGCACTGGTTGCTGAGAGAGAGCTTTCCACACCCCAGCTCCTCCACGGGCCGTTTCCTCAGCCCCCAAACTCAGCGTCTGTGTTTGTTTGCCCTGCAGACACAGCCTAATGCTCACACTCTGTCTGGCTCCTGATGCACCTCATTTAGGGACTCGTGGACAGACAGGCAACGTTGGTGTCTGATGTGATCAAAACCAAGACTGAGGCTCATTAGACAGACCAAGCAAAATGTTGATGCCCTTTTCTGGTGAGTTGACAGGCAGCTCACATGGGGAGACACAGCCAGCGTGGATCCATCACTTGGAGACATCCCTGCTTCACTCCTAATGAGTGCGATGGGGGAACAGCAAGGAGTTGCTCCTGCTCTCTGGAGGTAGGATGAGCCCAGTGAGGCCCAAAACGTGGTGTAGGCACCAGGCAGGAGACAAACAGCTCTTTTTTTCCATGGGTTTGTTGAAGACATGGCAGAAGAGACAGGGAGATGCGGACACTCCTCAGCTGTGACAGCCTTTAATGGTGGCAGTGCCCACAGGAATTCCCATGTGGGGGTTCCATTTTCCACTGCGCCCCGTTTTCCCCAAAGCCATTTCTGTCTTCATGAGGAACAAGGGAGCAGTATCCATGCAGGCACTGTGGTTAACACGACTTTAACCTTAACCTTGGCCATCCCTGCCTTGGGCACAGGAACACGATATTCAGCACAAATGTGACGTTCAGCAGAAGGACCCGTGCGGGATTATTTTCCTGTGATTCCTTTTCAGCGAGTATGTAACTCTGCCTCCTGGAAGCCACTAGCTGATTTTAACAAAAGGTCACCAAAACCACATAAACCAAAGGCAAATAAACACATTCTTGGGCCATGGCTGCCAGCCTGACACGGGGCTAAAGGCCTGGCTGGGGTGGCTGCTCCCTCATGCCCGTGAGGCTGATTGCTTGCTGAGCCCTGAAGTTGTAATTAAAATGCAGTCTGAGAGGATAATTGGGGGGATTAGAAGCCAAATGAGGGTTTCATGGATGTCAAGAAACATCTCATTGGAAAAAGGTGAAAAATGCAACTCATGGGCCAGCTCAAACGCTGAAGATCTTCTGTTGATTTTTTTTGGCTGCACGGACTATTTTTGGCAGGATCGAGTTCACCGTCTTTCAAAACCGTTCTGGGGAAGATTATATTGCAAGAGGATACACAAAGTCTCTCCGTGGCAAGCTGCTAGCAATAGCTGTGAACTCACAGTGCTCATATGGAAAAGTTTTGCTTGGGTAGGCACTGGGATGCATCACTGCGTGTGCTCCCAGCCTGATTGTATCAGCACTTACCACCGCCAGGTCCCAGGAGGGATGGAAGAGCTGGGATTCATTTCTGGATGAAAAACAAACCTGTAAAAGCAAATAGCTGACAATTAATGGCACTGGTGGGAATTTGATACATGAGGACCTCATGGAAGACACACGATATAGGAATGTTTACGCGGGTGCTGGGAGGCAGGAGACAGGGCTTTGGGAATGACTGCTCCGTGTCCAGACTCGCTCACACACGCTGCTTGAGATTCAGGGGGGCTTTTCCCACCTCCTCTTTAGGATTGTAAATGACTGTGCAGCATTCCCTGGAGAGGAGAGCTGGCCCCTTCACGCAGACACAGGAATGAAGTCCTTCAGCCTCTTCCAATCAGTCTGCCAACATTTTTACCTTCAAACAGCTTCTCTCCTTTACGTGTACCAGGTGATCTCAGTGCTTGGATGGCTTCCAGCACAACTGCACCTTGGTCCCATGGCCCAGGAGCCTTCAGCTCATTGCTTGCACAAGGACCTCTGACCACAAGGCTTCTCCACAGAAATGCTCCAGAGCTTTGGCTTTACCTGTGGACAGGAGTTAGAAATGGCCAAAGGGGATTTTGGATTTAGGAGACCTAGGAAAATACGTCACAGCTGAGCCTGTGAAAACACCTAAGCTATTTGGTATCAATTTACTCCTTTATTATTTAGTATCATTTAGTATTCCCCCTTATTTGGTATTTATTTACCCCTTTCCACGGGCAATGATGTGTCCCCACACCTCTGAGTAGGGATAAACCCCTCCATTTGCTCTGTTTTATCTCCTGCCATTTCCTGAAGGGTTTCCCACTTCTGTCTTTCGTGGAGCAAGGTGCCCCAGGGTTTCCAGTTCTCCTCTCCCATCTGGGTGGAACAGACTGGGGGGGCTCGCTGCTTGTTTTCTCCTACATCTCTAAATTTACCATCCCTTTTCCCACAGCCCAAGGAGAAGAATGACTCATAGAAAGATGGCTTCCCTCAAATCAGCAACAACCCGTGGAGTCTTCCAGGGGAGGGAAGAGCTGAAACTTCAAACTTTAAAATGTACAGACCTTCCCACAAACTCTTTTTATCCTGTCTCGTCACCCATAAATAGGAGGCACTGGGAAGTCTGCTGTCCTCCTGTTTCTGGAATAGCACTGAGGCAAAGATAAAAACCTTCAGACTTCCAACCTGCTTCTCTTTGCATCAGACTTCTATTTTTCCTTTATTTAATTCCTAATTGTGCACACAGGTCCACAAAGCTGCCCTGGGGAAGGAAGGGCCGGCTGCTCCATCACTGCAGAGTTGGCTGGGATATTCAGAGAGGAAAAGTCACTCTCACAGCAGCAGAGGGAAATACTGTGTACAAGTTCCAGGAAATGCAGCATTTAATGGAAAAAACATCCTGGGAACATGAAGCTGGCGGGAGCTGCTGTGGCATTAAGCACGGGAGGCTGGAGGAGAGCAGAGCCTCGGAATACGGTTTCAGCATGTGGTTGGGAAGGCACATGCCATTCCCGTGTTCCCTTATAAGGGGAGTGTGCATGCCACAATATTGCTAAATACAAACTAAATTGTGTTTGGGGGCTGGCTGTCCCACCTCTTCCCTCCCCTGGACACCCAAGGGATGCTGGCTGGCGTGTGTGTCATCGGAAGCGTTTTCCTTGCCAGTGGATGCCAGGATTTGGGGCCATGGATTGCACAACAAGGCTTGTGATGCTGTTACATTTTGTTCTGCACTCGATCAGAGCTTGATGCTCAGGTGAGAATCGGTATCAGGACAGAAAATTACAAACAAAACCTTTTTCGATGACAAAATTGAGTGAAAATTGGAAAGATAACAATTGGAGGGAGCAGAGAGGGCAAGCAGACACCTCAACCTGCCCCTGGCTCTCCTGTTTGGTCTTTTATTGGCTTTTCAGTGCGAATGATGCTTCAAAATTTGTCTCCAGGGGATTTCTTACGTCTCTGCTGGAACAAGAGACTGTAGTTCAGCACTCCAGTGACTCCAAACACAGCACCCATCTTCAGGGAGCTCAGTCAGCGCTGTCCCCTTTTCCCTTGGGAAGCCAATGGAGTAGCAGCTCTAAACTGATGTGGTTGTGTTTTACAGGTCACTTATGTAAGTGTTTCCCTGTGCTCTGGCAATTGGAGCTGGTTTCTGGTTTTACCAGGGTTTTTTGGAGCCCACACACGATATGGGAATGGAGATAATTAGTTGTAGGAGTCACTGTATCCCATCCTTTTTTCACCAAAGCACACTTGGAGCGTTTGCCCAGGAAGTGGAAAATATTTGTGACTTTCTTTCTGAGAAAGTATTAAAATCCCCATTTTCACCGAGATAAATGAGAACCAGAAATCCCTCACCCTCTGCGGAAAAGGTGTGGAACCCCTGGATCCATCAAAGCCGGAAGCAGGAAAGAGCAGGACTCTCCCACTCCTCTCAGGGATTGTTCTGGGATGCAGTAAGCCTGAACTTCTTCAGGCTGCAGAGATCTAACTCTTGTCTCCCATTTTCTGTCCAAATGGCACTACAACTCCTGGAATGTCACCAGCACCAGCCAGCAACGGGGCTGGGAAGGAGCAAACCCAGGTACCTGTCTCTTCCCAGCACTGGCCAATGCTGTTACACCCTGAGCTCACCTGGACACTTTTATTGGAGATAAATATATTTTACTTCTAAAATAAACCAGATTCCTGTGGCTGATATATTCTCATATAGATAAAAATAGATGGATTTTAATCATGCTTACATTGCAGATCCCACAAGCCAACTATTTTAATAGATTCAGAGTCCTTTTCTCTGGGCTTGGAATGGGCTCAACACCAATAAACCAAAAGACTTAGCAGGATGTTTTGCCTCATTAAAATGCTTTGTGCTTTTGACTCTATTCTGTTCTGTCAGGGCTGCTGTGTTTTCATAGATCCTCATCTTGAAATTGAGGTTAGGGTCAGGAAAAAGGCTGTGGAGAGGCAACCTGGCTTCCTCCCATCCAACCATTCCTGGATCCTTTCATAGGCCCAGCCGGACTATTTGTTCTCCAGCAGCTCCCACCACATGAAGCTGTGTATACCCGAAATCCAATGAAAACTCCTTCTTTCAAAAAATCCTAAACATTTTTAAATGCTTTCCATAAACTATCCAGTATTCCCAGTGCTGGATTTCAGTGCTGGGAAACCCTTCAAAGCCCCAGAGCCAGCGAGGAGGGATCCTGTCAGTAGGAACTTGTATGGGCCAGATCTCACCCCGGCTTGGACAACAGCTGTAGGATCCTCACACACTTTCACCAGCTGATTAAAACTCTGTCATTGTTGTGCTGAAAATCCTGGGGAATTTTCTTGCTTTGTGATCACTGTGCTCAGCCATTTCTCTTTCATGAGCAAAATAAGCTGAATTTCCTTGGCTTTTCCCTGTAAAGCGGAAACCTGACCTTGAACTGCTTCCATGGGTCTTATTTCAGCATTTTCTTGAGCTGTGGGTGACAGGGCTGGACACTGACAGGTCACAGCAATTAATTCCATCTCTTGTTTCCTACTGGAGGCATCTCCACGTGGGGCAGGGTGAGGGTTAGGTCAGGTGGAAAGGAGCTTTGTGCTGCTTAACATCTCTTGAACAGCACAAACAGCAAAAGGCAGCTCTTGGAATACCATCCACAGGCGTTTTTATGGGGTGAAAGCCATATGGAGAGTTTACAGCCATGCAGTTCAGATTCAAAACCACTTTTAGTTTGGTGATATTAGCATCTCGCTTGTGCTCATAATCCCTCCTGGAGAGGGCAACAGATTCTCTATCCCTCATTTATAAACTTTGTCCCGCACCTGCAATGGGGTTGTCATTAAAGACTCGTTACTGTGTGCAGAATGAAGCCAGCCAGGGAGAAATGCTCCTTAAGGAATCATGGGGAAAAGCCCTTGGCTGGAAAACATCACAGCCATGCTCCAACATCAGTGACTAAACGCAATTTTAAAGATGGAATCATAGGGTCATTAAGGTTGGAAAAGCCCTCCAAGGCCATCGAGTTGAACGTTCCTCCCAGCACTGCCAACTGTCCCATGTCCCCAGGTGCCACATCCACATGGCTTTTAAATCCCTCCAGAGATGGGGACTCCACCACTGCCTTGAACAGCTGTGCCAGGGCTGGACAGCCCTTTTGGGATAGGAATTTTCCCTACATCCAACCTGAGCCTCCCCTGGCACAGCCTGAGGCCATTCCCTCTCCTCCTGTCCCTCGTTCCCTGGGAGCAGAGCCCGACCCCCCCCAGTTCCCTCCTCCTGTCAGGGAGTTGCAGAGCCAGAAGGTCCCCCCTGAACCTCCTTTCCTCCAGGCTGAGCTCCCCCAGCTCCCTCAGCCCCTCCTGCCGCTCCAGCCCCTTCCCAGCTCCGTTCCCTTCCCTGGACACGCTCCAGCCCCCGGGAAGTGCAGAGCCCGTTCCCGGCCCGGCCGCCAGGTGTCGCTGTGCGCGCGGAAGAGGGGCGGCGGAGGCGCCTCATCCTGGGAAAGGGAAGGATCGGGATCACCTGGCAGAGCCTAAAGGGGCTCCAGGAGAGCTGGAGAGGGGCTTTGGACAAGGGCCTGCAGGGACAGGACAAGGGAGAATGGCTTCCCACTGCCAGAGGGCAGGGTTAGATGGGATATTGGGAAGAAATTGTTCCCTGTGAGGGTGGGGAGGCCCTGGAACAGGTTGCGCAGAGAAGCTGTGGCTGCCTCATCCCTGGAAGTGTCCAAGACCAGGTTGGACGGGGCATGGAGTAACCTGGGCTAGTGGGAGGTGTCCCTGCCCATGGCAGGGAATTGGAATGAGATGATCTTTCAGGTCCCTTCCAAGCCAAACCATCCTGTAACTCTGATTCTCTGATTTCATCTCTTGGGAAATTGCTCCCATGGGCACCCAGCCCCAGAGCAGCTCTTGCATGTGGTCAGCCAGCCCTGGCACTCATGGCATGGAGCAGAGACCGTGGCACCATCATTCCACATCTTGTAGTTAACACTGGGAATCCCACAAGAGAATAAACATTGCTGCAGATCCAGATTCCTCCCAGGAGATATGAGAGACAGAGGTGCCAGATCATTGCAGGGGTTTAATCCGGCTGGGATTTGGATGCCTGTGGCTGCCCGGAGAACCTCAGTTGGTACCACAGGGATACATGAGCCAGGCTTGCATCACCCAGGCCAGAGTGGGAGCTCCAAGCTCCCGATGCCATGTCCTGCCTCTGCACAAGGAAGGGATGCTTTTCCAGGGTGTCACAGACATGCAGCACACAAATTGCCTCACAATCTGCATGCTGAAACCTGCTCATAAAGAACTGCCCACGGAGTGACTTTAAATACCCAGCACACCGATATCAACAAATCCCTCCAGGATCAGAGGATCCAGGATCCCTGCCTGCAGGTGTGCATCTCACCCTTGCTCAGGGAGCTCCTTTCTCATGCTGGAGCCAGCCCTGGCCTGTCCTCACTCAGCCCCTCCAAGGATTTGATCCTATAAACTACAAGTTTATATCCCACACTGCTGTTTGCCAGCTCCACACTGGGTCCTGCTTGCAGGATACAGCCGTGCTGCCATCCTGCCAGCAGCTCATCTGGAGCAGGCTGCAGCCAACAGAGATGTTTTGCTTCCAGCCCTTCTCAAGCGGTCCTGGAGCCCAGGACCCCAACAGGGATGTTTTCTTTCAGCCCCTGTCAAGCAGTCCTGCAACCCGGGACCAGCTTTTCCCAACGTTCCTGAGCAGCATGCAGAGCTGTGGAGCCCCAGCTGGTGCCAGGAGTCATGGTTTAAATAACACACAATAAATATTGGAACAGCCTGAGCTACAGAGAACTCCTCAGACACCAGTTTCTAAGGATGATCTAATACATTTCTTGGACTCACTCGTCCTTCTCATTACTCTTCTGCATTTTTTCCCCTCCTATTTTTCTTCCCTCCCAATGAAATGTTTTGATTTTCTTCTTTTATTTTTTTTGCTGCTTGGGTCTCAGAAATATGCAGCCATGGCAGCAGGCTGGAGGAGCGAATTCCCCTGGTCCGCCTGCGTGTCCTTGGGGTCTGGTGGGGAGCGAGGGGCTGAATTCCAGCCATTCCCTCTCTCCGGGAGCAGTGTTTAGTAAACACACCCCAGCACACACAGGCTAACCCTGCCCGGCTCTGCCAACTCGGGAAGGGCTTTTCTGCGGGCTTAGCACGTCTCCCCTCATCGCCCGGACCGAGCGGCACCTCTCCCCGGCACCCTTCTGGGCTGGCATTTTTTGGGAGCAGCACCGGGGAGGAATGCAAGCCCCTGGCGTCGGGACAGGAACTGACATTCCGGGCCCTGAGCTGAAGAATGTGGACATAGTGTCCGCTCCAAACTCCAGCGCTGGAGTTCATTCACCCTGGAGGAGGGGGACGCCGGGATCCGAGCGGGACTCGGCCCTCCGGTGGCAAGGCTGCAGAAACCTAGGGTCTGCTGTGCTCCCCCATCACATCCAAGGATCTCCCCACGTAAGGCCATGGCATCTGGGGACTTGCTTGTCCTTGTTTTGGTGGCTCTGTGGCCTCTGCCCCTCAATCTGCAGCGACGTCAGCATGTTCTTGGAAAAGCTGGGAGAACACGAGGCTGCTGCTGGGTGAGGAGTTGGATTCAGGGCAGTGGGCAGCTCTAAATCGGGGCAAGGCAAACCCATCCTTGGAGTGCAGCAGGAAAGTGGGACCAGCAGTTAGGGACCCAGCACCCAGTTAGGGACCCACTTTGGTGAGTGTCACAGTCCCAGAAAAGGCAGTGCAGGCTGAAGGAATTGAGCAAAGCTGACCTGCTTCAGTGTCTGTAACGTGGCAAGAACCAGGGTTGAGTGTGAATTTGAGCTCCAGGCCCATCACTGGTTTTCAGCTCATCCTTCCAAGGCAAACACGGGTGCTCTAATTCCCCCTGCCCCTCCGACACACCCAGCCAGGGCTATTTATACACTTTATAATGTTACACACCGCTTGGATTACCACAGGGCATCCAGGCTGTTTGAAGCAGGGGCTCAGGAACCCGAATAGTTTTGCATTAATACAGTTCTCACCAGTCCCTAAGTTTGAAATTGGATACGGTGGAGTTACTCGCCATTTACTCCGACTGGATTGTATGGGGCTTTGTGGATTAAAATAGCAAAACTTCAGCAATAGCAGTGATCCAACACAGTTTGGGCAGAAAGATCCCCACTGATTCACCACCCTGTTACGTCAGCATTTCAACACCGGGAAATGCTGCTCATTCCACAGGTTTTGGAGGATGGTAAAACCCGCAGATACCAGGGAAGCTGAGAAAGTTGGGGAGTTTTGAAAGCATTTGTGGAATCTTTGCACAGTGTCTGAACGCAAGAGGTGACTTTTCCCCAACCCCTGGGAAACTGTGCTTCAAGAGTAAGATAAAATAAAATAAAGTATCCCAAAATCCGCCTTGGTTCTGCTCCTGGGGAGGGCATGAGTGCAGTGGGACCCTCCTGCCCTGCTGTACCGGGAACGGGGCTCAGCAGCAAAGCCATGGTGAGGGACCACAGGCTGACCCGGCAACATTCCCGGGCGGCTCAGCAGCGCAGGCTCCCACACCTCCCTACCTGCCCCAGTGTCTGGAAAGGCTCCAGGGGTTGCACAAAAGCAAAGCAGAACCTGCAGGAAGAGGCAGCGCCTGCCTCGGCACGTCGGGGCCAGCCAGCGCTTTCCAGTCATGCTCTGAAAGTCAAGGCCGGGGAGCATCCAGGGTGACCCGGCAGAGTCTTGTCTGCAGGAGGGAATCACAGAATTCCAGAGTGGTCTGGGTTGGAAGGGACTTTAAAGCTCACCTCATTCCAACCCTCTGCCACGGGCAGAGACACCTTCCACTACATCAGGTTTCTTCAAGACCCATCTAGTACGGCCTTGGACACTTCCAGGTTGCCACAGCTTCTCTGGGCAACCTGTGTCAGGGCCTCACCACTTCACAGGGAGGAATTGCTTCCCAGTAACCCATCTAACCCTGGTGCCCCTTAGGCACTGGAAGGCTACACAGTAAGGTGACTCTGAAATCCTGTTTTCTCCAGGCTGCTTTATGGTGGTAGAGCTCACCCTGGCATGCTCCTGCTTTGTCATCCCAGGATTTTGTTCCCTGGTCCACGAGCAAGATGTGACAGCTGAGGAGATGCAGTTGTGCTTTGGTTGTGCAACACTCGGTTCTGTGTGTGTGTGGAGGCAGCAAGTGGGATCCACAGCATAACAGGAGCCTGTGTGCTCAGGATTCCATCCCCAAGTATTTGTGTCATGGATCCCTAGTTCTACCCCCAAGGATCCCCAGTGCTGAAGCCAGGATAGGTTGTGGAGCTGGAGATGCTCCAGCTTTGGAGTTGTTTTCAGTGCTCTCACACCTGCCACCAACCTCCTAGGGCACTGGGAGTGGAGATGGACCATGGACTGGAGGTGGCCTTTGGATCACAGCAGTGAGGATGGTGTTTGGTGGAGCATGAAGAGCATGTGGTTTGGGAAGGTTGGGACTGGTTCTCCTGCCTGGAAGCAAGAGGAAAGTGATGTGATGTGGTGTCTGTCTTGCTTTCTCAAACTTTCTCCAAGCTCAGCCTCCCAGGCCTGCCCGTGGTGCCACAATCCTGAGGGAACCATCCATTCCCCCTCCCTACTGCTCCTCTGCCCACAAAGCCACCAGCTGCCTCCTGAGCTCGGCTGCAGCCATGGCACACCTGTCCCTCTTTTCCATGGGTTCTCCCTTCTGGACCTTGCAAAGCCAGAGTGGACTCTCCTGCGTTGTCTGCCCAGCTTCCCTCACACTCTCCTGGATGCAGCTCCCTGACAGGGCAGGGAATCACTGTGGGCTCGGAGCTCTCCTGGCAGCGCTGCCAGCAAATGCCTGGCATAGAAGAGGAGGACAGCAGGGATTAGGCCCTGCAAGCAACCATAAACAAGAAAGCAGAGTGCAAAAAAATTCCTGGGATTTGCAATCCAGTCATCCTGACTTGCCAGTGAACCCTGCACTGGGGTGCTGAGTGGTTCTGATCTGTGGGCATTCCCGAACCAGGAGGGCTCCACATACTGCTCAGCCTCAGAGCCAGCTGAATGTGGGGAAGAAAAGCAACGCTGCTGGTTGAGCAGCCATAAAGCCAAGGAAGGTGGGGAGAAAAATGGATGGAAATGGAGCAAGGATCAAAATATTCAGGCTTTTGGGCAGGAGCAAGATGGGTTTGGGCTGCAGGGATGGAGCCTCTCGGGTGCTGGAGACACATTTAACTCTGCAGGGACACAGCCCAAAATATCCACAATGGGATAATGTCTCCATGATGGCTCTATTCTGGGATGGAGCCGCTCCTGGTCTGGGCACGGGGCAGCAGCTCAGGAATAGCCCTGGCTGTCCAGGGCAGCCCTGGTGTGCTCGGAGACAACCATGAGCATCTTCCCTGCCTATGTCCATCCAACATTCCTCAGAGAGGGCCAGAGAAAGGGACCTGCCTGCCAGTTTTCCGCCTGATTTCATTTTCTTAGAATTTCCTCCTTTGGTTCCATTTATTTTCCTTTTTTTTTTCCCCCTCTAATTTCACTTTTTTTTTTTTTTTTTTTTTTTGGACAGCTGGAAAAAATAATATGTTTGGGTTGCCTTGGAAACACACTCCCAAACTTTTGGTGGATCCAAGACATGCCTGGAGTTCCAGGACGGCCAGTCAGGGTGGTGGGGGCTTGCCCTCCCTTCCCGAAAGTGGCAGGAGCTGCTCTCCAGTGGCTCTGGACACACGTGGCCCTGACCTACCCTCTGTCCCGACCCCTGTTTACTCGGCAAATACAACATTGCTTACGAATTCCTGGGACATGCCATGGGATCTCGAGGCTGGATAGTGTTACTTCATGCTGGACTCTATGCAAGGGGGGAAAAAAATAAAAGGATCGCACTTTAAGGCTGTAAAATGCGGGTGGGAATATTTTCCAGCCTGTGTCATTTTCCATCGAGGCCAAAATTCACATTCTGCCTCTTGCTGTTTGTGTTTTTCTCCCTGAAACTTGGAATTTTTTATTCTCCACCTTTCTCGAATGAAGAATTAGGAAATTCAAGGAAAGTGATTCTCTCCCTCCCCCTCCCACTCAGAGAAAAATTTCAAGGAAACCTTGAACACATAAAATTTCAAGCCTCAGGAGTTAAAACTTTCCCTTGGCCTGAAGCCAATTGTTTTCCCCAAATTTCAGTAATTCTGCGATTTTCCTAAGCATGAGGAAGTGGGAAAGAGGGAAATGGGTCCTTCTCTTCCATTAACCAGCACATATTCTTGTTTATTCGGGAGAGTTTTAGCTCCAAAGAGGAGAGGAAAGGAAAATCACAATGAAAAGTTTCCCCTGCAGTGGGCAAAAAGGCCAAACATCCAAGTTTTCCTGGAAGGAAGAAGACAGTTTTTTTTAATTAAAGAACAACAACAACCAAAAAAAAAAAAAAAAAAAGGAAAAATAAAAAAATAAAGAACCCAAGACACTTCTGTATGGGAAAAATGGGAAAATACTTGAAAGTGAAGTTTCCCTTGAAATGTCCTGAGCAGTGTTAGTGCGCTCTGACTCAGTGGTGAGAGAGAGAGACCTGGGGAATGAAGTTGGGTGGGTTGTAAAGGCTTTCCCTGCCCGGAGCGATGGCTCTGGCTGTCTCCAGCCCCTGTGGCTGGATGTCATTTCCCTGTCCAGCTGAGGAAGTGCCGAGAGCCTCATGTCCTTTCCAAGCCCCTTTGCTTCCAAATGAGCTTCTAACGACCACAGTTTTTCTCCATCCAGATTATTAATCCCTGGCTCCCTCCAGGTACTTGGCCAGAGCATGTTGCAGCACCCTGTGGTAGGATGTGGCTCATTGCCCTGGGGATTTGCCCTTTGCTCCGTGCCAGATCCAGCCCTGTGTGCCAGGACCTGCCACAAACCTCTCAAATTTTCCTGCTGCAGCAAAATGCAGCTAGCAACTAAAAAAAAAACAAAACAAAACACAAAAAAACCCTGCTCTAGTGGTATGCTCAATTCCCTCCCTTCCCTTCCCTTTCCTTCCCTTCCCTTCCCTCTTCTTATTCTGGTGCCTTCCCAGCACTGACAGACCCCCCTGCAGAAGCCCAGCGCTGTTTGTTCCATGGAGAAACAGCACAAGGATGAATTCATCAGCTGCTCATTGACCATCCTCCACATCCCAGCTGGCACTGGCCTCCTCTTCCTCACCTATGGACTCGCCATGTCTCCTTGGCTGCTGGAGCATCTGAAGCATCCCAAAAATTTTGCTGAGATGACACAACCTGGGGCTGAAAGCGGAGCTGCCCCCTCAGGCATCTCCTCCTGCAGCAGGCAGGGATGCAGTTGAATGTGGGGGTCATTCCCCCAAAAAAATATCACCCCCACACAGCAGCAAACCTTCCCAGTTGAGAGCCCCGATCCATTCCAAGCCACCAGCTCTGACCTCTTGGAGACCTGCAGGCACTGAACCCTGTGGCTTTCAGCCACATCCTTGCTCTGCCTGGGCCCTGCCCACCATGTGCCAGCCCAAGGAACCTGGCACCTGTCTGGGGAAGGCTTTCAGGGTGAGGGTGAGGGGGCAGGAAAGGGGAGGAAGGAGTCCTAGCCCTGCCAGGGGACATGTGGAGCGAACCAGGGAACACCAGCTGCCTGCCAGGGCTGGGTGGTCCGGTTGTTCTCATGCCTCCCTCAGCTCCCAGCTGCCTTCATCGTCCCTGGACACAGACCTTCCAAGCCCTGGGGATGCAAAGTGAGGAGCACAGGCAGCCCCTGCCCCAGCTGCCTGTGTGAGCTGCACCCCCAGTGCCTCAAACACCCCCAGCATCCCCTGCGTCTCCAGCATCCTCAGTACCTTGTACATCCCCAGCCACCTCAAGCATCCCCAGCACCTCAAGGATCTCCAGCATCCTTGAGCATCCCCAACCTCCTCAAGCACCTCCAGCCTCTTGGAGCATCCCCAGAACCTCCAGGACCCCCAGCTCCTCGAGCACCACCAGCATCTCAAGCATTTCCAGCAGCAGTGCCTCCAGCATCCTCAGCCTCCCCCAGGATCCCTGTCCCCCTTGAGCATCTCCAGCGCCTCCCCCAGGATCCCTGTCCCCCTTGAGCATCTCCAGCACCTCCTCCAGCATCCCCCACCTCCTTGAGCACCCCCAGCACCCCCAGCACTTTCAGCATCACCACCCTCCCCCAGCATCCCTGGTCCCACCTTGAGAATCCCCAGTGCCTCAAGAATCCACAGCCACCTCCAGCATCCCCAGTGCCTCCCTCCTGCAGCATCCCTGGCCACCCTGAGCATCCCCAGCTCCTTGAACATCCCCAGCTTCTCAGCCAGGGGAGGCTACAGGCCGGATCCTGCCCACCACTGCCAGCCCAGGGCTGCTCCACCACCGGGCTCAGCCCCAGATTCCCCTGTTTCCAGCCACAGGGAGCAGAGAGAGCAGCAGCAGGAGCACAGCCGGGGAGAGGGTGTGAGCAGAGACAGCCAGAGCTCATCCGCCTGGGCTTTCAAGGTCACAGAGGTGGTGGGAAGGAAAGAAAAGAGACTGAGGAAAAAAAAGTTGACTCAGAAACCGCAGGGAATTTTTTGCCTTTTTAGAATACTGGGAAGAGAAAAAATAGCCACAGTTATTCAAAGCATCCAGGATAATAACAGCCTGTTTACTGTTTGCATGCAAAGATGGCAGGCAGGGAGCACAGTGCAGGGAAGAGGAATGAGGAATTCGCCGCGCTCGCACCACGGGTCCGACCGCTTGTGCTGAGCAAAGCCTGGGCAGTGATCCTGGCTGGGAGGGCAGGAGCTGGGCAGCCCTAGGCCACAACACCTGGATGGTCCTCACTCCCTCTTCATGAAGGGCTTCAGGAGGAACTGGGGCTGGGGATGATGGGGATGGAGCTCCCAAGCTGGACGATGCCCCATGGCTGGGTGGATGGAACATCCAGGAGGGTGTCCCAGCCACCTCCTAAATAACAAAACAATCCCCATCCCTTGGTCCCATCCCTGCCACACAGGCAGCTTGGATGCTTGGCAGGCATCTCCAGCCACCCCTTCTTAGGGACGTGGGAAGCCAGGAGGACAGGGATGCAAGGATTGAGGACACAGGGTTGCAGAGATCAAGGACACATGAATGCAGGGTCATGGGAGTGCAAAGATCGAGACACACTGATGCTCTGCAGGGAGGGGACACCTTGGGGTGGCTCATTCTGCAACAGGATGCAAAGACCAGTGCAAGGAATTCAGGAAGGGAGCATTGACCCCCTGGCAGAAGAAAGCCTGGCAGGGGGGGAACCTCCCAAAAAGCTCTGGGCACAGAGAGGAGCTGGAGACCTTGGGGACCCCCTGGAATGGAGTGGAATGAGGGAGGGAGGGGGAAGGGAAGGGTTCAGCAGGCCCAGCAGGGGCAGCTTCATTCCTGCCAGTCCAACGAGCAAGTCAGGACTTGAGGCAAGAGAAAGCACCCGGTTTGCCCGACTGGTTTGCTGGGAAGCAGCTGCAGGGCTGGCCCACAGCCTTGCCAGACTTCTCCCACGAGGATCAGGACTATTTGGAAGGGGAGTGAAATTCCTTTTCTCCCAAATCCTGGTGGGGATTTTTCAGTTTTAAGAGAGTTTTCCATAGGAATGAGGGTGTGACAAGCTTGTCTTTCCCCATCCAGCTCTAGCATTTGGCAAGTGGGAAAGGAGAGAGGATGCACGAGGAAGGGATGATGAGGAACCAGGGCCAACGAAGGAGCCACCAAGATCCAAGGATACTCCAAGGACCAAGCTCCAACTTTCTCCAAAGAGAAATGAGGAAACGCAGGAACCAAAGCTGCAGAGATGGTGCTGTGGTGTGGCGCTGAAGGACAAGGTGTTCCTGCCTGGGAATGGGGCTTGGTGGACGGCCGAGGAGCCACAAGGAGATCCTTGGCCTTTTCCTGTCCTGCTGTGACCATGGAGGGACCAGACCCTGAACAGCGCCTGGACCAGCCGAGCCATCTCCCTGCTGCTGCCCCGGGACAGGGCGTCTCACCCAGGGCCACCAAGGTGACAGTGGTGGCACTCAGAGCAGAGCCCACTGGCCCTTTTCCATCTCTCCAGGGCTGTGGATGTGCAGCCCAGAGGAGGAGTCGCATCCAGGTGCCAGCCCAGCCAGCAACTCCTCAGGCAACTCCAGCACCGCCTCTCAGGGCATGGGAACCCCGAGGACAGAAATGCAAGGACTGAGATACCGGGATGCAGGGGTGTGAGAATGCAGGGATACAGGGATGTAGAGATCAAGGACATGGGCGCAGGGACACAAGGATACAGGGATACAAGGATGCAAGGATGCAGAGATCAAGGACACGGGGACACAGAGACAGAGGGATACAGAGATGCAGGGACACAGAAGTGAAAGGATGGGGGACATAGAGATGCAAGGATCAGGGAGTCAGAGATCACAGACACAGGGATGAGAGCAGGAGGCTTGTCTCCCACACGCCATTTCAGCCATGCTATGGTGACAGGGACATGTCCTGGATCCTCATGGGATAAAGGACAGTGTGTCCAAGTGATGCCAATGATGAAACCCAGTGAGAGGGTGTGGGAAGGGCAGAAGGAAATGCCTGTGAGGACTGAGCGATGGAGCAGGTAATAACACACCCCCACAGCAGCCTCCATTTGCCAAGGTGTGCAACTCCTTCGGGATGTTGCTCTGACTGAAGAGCATCCCTACCAAAGCACTCGGCTCCTCGGAAGTGTGGCAGGAGAAGCTGGGACCTCCTGCCCAACCTGCTGGGCTTGGGAATCCTCTCCCCACAGCCCAAGTCCTGCATGCACAGAGGGGCTTTGGAGTTTTTTCTGACTCCTGGAGACTGTGAAAGTCCTGGGGATGGGGGTCAGTGGCCAAACAGGGAGCAAATCTCCCAACAGGAGCCCGTTTCCTGAATCCCTGGACGTGGAAAGCTGCCTGCAAACAGCCAGACCTACAATCGGGCTGCTCTGTATCCGGATTCGGGTAAATAAAGCGTGGGGTGTGAGAGCTGTGGAATGCCAGGAATGCTGCCGGCCTTCCCGGGCGGCTGCTGCAGCTCCAGGGTGGCAGGAGCTGGGGGAGGCAGGGCAGGTACGGCCCTGGCTGGCGGCTGCCAGGACCCCCGGACATATTCCCAGTCTCAACAGCTCCCTGTGAGTTCCCACCCAGTTCTTCCCATCCCTGGCCCCGTTTCAGGGTCCCTTTCAGCCTTTTGCATGGAGGGAGCTTTTGTTTCCCTGCTTGCAACACCCCGGACAAGCCATGGGTGGAAGGAGGAGCCCGGCTCTGAGCTTCTCGCTGTTCCAAGTGTTTCTAACCTGCTCCTCAGGGATGGAGACCTGTCCCACAGCCACAGGAAGCCCCAAATTCTCATTTTTCAGCCACGCTCCTTTCAGATTCCTGAGAGTGGGAAGAGTAGAGCTGAGGTGGCATTCAGCATCGCTGTCCCACCAAGAACGGAGCCCTAAGTCAGAAAAAACAGATCCTGCCCATGGAAGTGCCGGAATCACCATCTCTGCAAGTGTTCAAACACATGTAGATGTGGCACTTGTGGACATGGGTTAGTGGTGGCCTTGGCAGTGCTGGGTTAATGGTTAGACTTGATGATCTTAAAGTGCTTTTCCAACCTAAACGATTCCATGGTTCCATGATTCCAGGGAGGAGATGGCAACAAAGCCGTTTTCTGATGCCATTGTTCCACAGAATCCAAGCTAAACCCCATTGCAGAGAGACTTGCACAAGAGCTCCTGGTCCCCAGGGACAGTGGGATAACAAAAGTGAGCTGCCAGTCATTGCCAAAGGATGCACAGAGGGAAAGTTCCAGCCTGGCTGGAGATGGCAGAGTCCCCAGGGATGCTCCCTGGGAAGCACTAATGACACACCTGTTAAAAATGAAAGTCCAGCACCTGGAGAACTTTTGGTCTTCCGGAAAATCCAGGAGCCAGCCAGGGTGGGAAGGGCTTGGAGGTGACTGACAAAGCCAGGGAGAGCACGGGGACCAGGGCCAGCCATGCTGGAAGTCCTGGCCTTCAGGGAGATCCGTGGTAGAGCATTAGGAGAGCAGGAAGGGGTCTTATGAGGAAGAGGAAGAAGATTTCATCAGGAGGGAGTTGGGGGATGCAGAGATACCAGGATTGAGGACACAGGGATGCAGGGTCACAGGGATGCAGGAGTCAAAAACACAGGGATGCAGGGATGCAAGGGCAGGAAGGAAACTACAGCAACATTTCTTGGCAACTCCATCTTTTTCCCCACGAAGTATGGGGGGAATGGGATCCCAATGGGATTTTGGGAAATACAGACATGCTCCTGAGGATTTTTTCCCCTCTCCCAAGCAGCTTCACCCCAAACCTCTTCTTGGAGAGCTGGGAAGGACATTTGAACCAGGGGGTCACCACCCCCAGCCCCCCTTTCCCCAGCCGGAACCTCCATCTCTCCCCATCGCATGGAAAAAAGAGTATGCAGGGGTCAATATTTGGGTTTTTTTATTAAAATATCATTATACCAAGTGGAATGCTACAGCAATCTCGGTATAGGGCGGCGTAACGAAACAGCCAGGTTTACGTTTAAATACTTAAAGATAACTTAAAACGCACAAACGAGAACTTGTCGTCTTTGGCAGGAAAAAAAAGTTCACAGCACGAAAAAATACTTAAAAAGAAATACCAATATTAATATAAAATATATTAAGTTGTGGGGGGTTGTTTTTTTTTTTCTCCTCTTTCATAACTTTTTGCTTCTTTTCCACTTTGTAAACAATGCACAAGAACCGAACGCATTTTTTACGTGTCTGGGGAGAGAAAAATAAAAAATGCAGTTGGCCAGCAAATGCACACGTTGAAAGGAGGAAGAAATAGAGAAAAATATATATATATACATGAAGGGCAAGGATGGGAGGCTCTAAGGAGCTGGATGTCGGTGCTGGCTACGGGCAAAGCCAGCTGCCAGTAGCCAGCGGATGCAGGCAGGAGAGGGGTGGCACATCCCACTGCCTCCTTCAGCATCCTCGCTTCCCACGGAGCCCTGCACCTCTGCTTTCTCCTCCACCTTTCATTCCCTCCATGATCGTGTTTTGTTTCACTGTCACCCTGTCACAAACCCCAGAGGCAGGATGCAGGTGATGGAAGTTTGGAGCTCCTGGCTCTTGGCTTGGCCACGTGGATCCGGGTGGTCGATGGGACCCATGGAGGACAAGGATTCCCTCTCCTGGCTCTGCCCTCGTGCGGAGACATCAGCTTGTGAGAACAGTTCGGGCAAACAGGGAGGGATTTTCCTGTCAGAGGCCAAGCTCCTGGGTGGGTGCAGATGGCCAAGACCCAGAGGTGGGAGCTGGGATGCGGATGGAGCCAGGATGGGGATGGAGCTGACGAGGTGTATTTTAAGCTACCACCGCGGGGTCCCCAGGGTCCAGCACGCCCCGCGCAGCCGGGGACCCGTGTGGGCACCGAGGGGGGACAGGGACCCTCCCACGCATGGGGGTCACTGCTGGGACGGGCCACGGGGACACCGCTGAGCTCCAGGCTTGGCCTCCCCTTCCCACAGGCTTCTCCATCCCGAGGTGCCGGCAGGAAGGGCAGAGGGGCCTTAAATCAGGATTTCCACCATGTCAGACAGATCCGGGGCTCTGGCAGCGGCTGAGCTCTCTGCAGGGAAAGAAGGGATTAACAGGGATTCGCAGGGATTCAACCCCTCCAAACTCAACTAGGGCCTTTAAAATGCCTTAAAAAATCACCAACGCTCAGGCAAAGCCCATCTTGGGAACTCTAAGCCCTGTGCTGGAGCATCCCAAGTCCCCATCCCATGTCACCCAGGGAGACTTACCCAGCACTCTGGTGCCCTCGCCCTGGTTGCTGCTCCCAGCCCCGTCTGTCTGTGTGCTGCCATCCTTGCTGCCATGCTTGGAGTGGGAGGGCAAGGGAAGGGCAGCAGGAGCTCCCGCTCCTTCGGCACTGGCTTTTCCTGTTGGAGGAGACACCATTAGGGATTCAAGGCAAGGGATTCAAGTGTCCAAAGCCAGGTTGGACAGGGCTTGGAGCAACCTGGTCTAGTGGAAAGTGTCCCTACTCATGGCAGGGTGGTGGAATGAGATGAGCTATAAGGTCCCTTCCAACCCAAATCATTCCATGATTCTGCAATTCTACAGTTGCTGGCTCCTCTGGCTGCTCCTGGAGAAATCCCCCCTCCCCAAGCTCTACAACTCCAAAACCGCAGGGGGAACTGCTGGCAGGCAGGTGTCCATATTTACCTGTGCTGCCCCGGGAGCTGCCCTCAGTGGAGCGGTCACTCTGGCCAGCCCCCGGCCAGCTCGGGGCGGCCGAGGCGGCGAAGATGGAGGGCACGGATTTGGCCGGCCGCAGGGAGCCCTGCAGGGCTTTGCTGGGGTCCCTCCGTGAGCGCTGCTGCAGGACCTTGATAACAGCATCCTTCTCCAGAATTTGGGCATGGAGGGCTTTCAACCTGGAGAGGAGAACAGGCAGAAGCTGGGAGAGGAGCCGGATGGGGAGAGGAGGACGCAGCACCACCCGACCAGACCACAGCACGAGCTTGATGGGGGCAAAATTCCTCCAGCCAGATGGGAGTACCTGTTCTCCATCTCCTGGTGCTTGTGGCTGGCCAGGAGAAGGTCCTCGTTGAAGCTGCTGTTGGGGGAATGCCGCGGGGAGTGGCTGATGAGGGTGGTGTCCCGCTGGGCGGCCGCTGTGGCCGCGGCGTCCATGGCGAACTGCCTCATGGTGCACTCCTCCAGGTACTTCTGCTCCCACTTGGTCATGTCGGCCTCCAGCGCCAGGATCTTCTCCTCCTTCTCCCTCAGCTGCTCTGACAGCATGTGGGCGCTCAGCTCCGGCGTCCCCCCGCCTGTGGCGCCTGCCTGCCTCTGCAGCAGCCCAAGAAACAGCCCAAAATGAGGGTGAGGAGGTGCTGGGAGGACGCAGCACCCACCCTTGCCTCGCCGGCACCCACTGTAGGTCACCAGCACCCACCTGCTGAGCCCGCAGCATCTTCAGCTCCTGCTCCAGGCGGGTGCGGAGCCGCAGCTCCAGCTGCTCCCGCTTCTCACATGCGGCCTGGAGCTGCCCCAGGGCTGCCTGCAGCCGCTCCACCTTCTCCACGTAGGCTCGTTTCTTCCGGAGCTCGGCCTCGGCCTTGGCCGCCCGCGCCTGGGCACTGCCCAGCGCCTGCTCCAGCAGCTCTGCCCGCCGCCGCTGGTCCTCGTTGGCACTGCGCAGCAGGGACACCTCCCGCTCCAGCTTTTCCTTCTCCTGCTGGTGCTCGTAGCCTGAAAGAGAACCCCCCCAAATGTCAGAGGTTTTGCTTCCCTAAGGCTGGCCCAGGAAGCTCTGCAGGGGTTCTTTCCTCCCCAAAATCCAGCCATGCCACCCCTCCCCCAAGATCACCTACCACATGGGGGCCAGAGGCTGCCCAGGCACTTGGGCAGATGGACAAAAGCCTCCACTTGCCACATTCCAGCCTAAATTTTGGCTCGGGAAGGGTGAAACCTGCCCAGCGTGAATCCAGCCACTTTAGGGAAGGGGATGCAATTCCTCCCACTAACACCATGTCTCTCTGTTAAAATAATGATTTAGGTATATTTTCCCCAAAAAAACAGTCCAGGCTGGCGCAGCTGCGAGGTGCAGGAGGGAGGAGGGAGAGAATGGCCGGGCTGGTGTGGGGCGGGAGTGCGGGCTTGGTGCTGGAAGAGCCAGCACAGCGGCAGGAATGTGGGGAATGCGGGTCACGCCGTCGGCCGGCCGGCGGGATTAATGGCTCGAGTCCAGCGCCAAGAGCTGCTCCATCCTCCCTGGGGAAGGGCGAGAGCTGCCACCCACCACCTGCCTCCTCCTCCCCCTCCAGCCGAGCCCCTCTGTCCCACTCACAGATGCCATAGGCAGCCAGACAAGGATGGGTGTCCCCCGGGACTTACTCTGTGCCAGCAGTTTGGCCACACTGCCTTGGTTGCTCTCCTGGCTTTCCTGGGCCTTGCTGGCCAGCTGCTTGTTCGCCGATTCCAACCGCTCTGGTCCAAAACAATTAAACCCAATTAAGATTTAAATACAAGATTTTGGCCGGAGGAACTACAAAAAGCTGGGTTTCCCATGGAAACACCCATGGGACATAGAGAGCCCACAGGGATGGGGACATGGAGGGTCCCTCACCTTTCAGGTCCCGGTTGAAGTCCTGGAGCCGCCGCATCTCACTGTCTCTCTTGTTCCTCATGGCTTTCTCCAAGGCTTCCCGCTTGGAAGACGCCTTCACGAGGTTTTCATAATCCTCCGAGATGCGCTGGATCTCACTCTCCAGCTGGGGTGGAGGAAGGGACAGGTCAGGGTTAGATATTCATGGAATGAGGAAAGGAAAGGGAGATGCTGCAAAGCTTGCCCGGGGTGCTCAGCCCAACCTGAGCTGCCAGAGGAGCTCAGCACACAGGACCTCACAAAACCCCTAGAACACGCTTTGGGGGTTAAAGCTGACGTTTTCTGCCTTTTTTCTTGTGGAAGAGGCTCTCTGCAGATTTTGGCTCCGCCGTAGCCCTGCCACGGGGAACAGCCGCCCCTTGTACTTGGCTGCACAAAGGGCTTTCTGTGGCGGCCGGGATGGGGGGGACAGGCGGAGGGAGGGGGTCACCGGAGAATGGGCTCCTTCTCCCCAGTCCCGGCTGCCGCGCCGCAGCTGCTCCGAGGGGAACAACGCGCCGGAGGGAGGAGGAGAAGGGATTAAATCTCTAAAGGGGGTGAATTTTCACAGCAGCTGGCCGAGTGTCCCCCAAGGCAGGGGGGACACAGGGCTGCCACCGTCCCCTCACCTTCTGGATGCGGCTCGCCTTCTCGGCACAGCTCTCCAGCTCCCGCCGCAGCTTCTCGCTCTCCCGCTGCAGCCTCTCGTTCTCCCGCAGCACCGCGTCCGCCCGGGCCAGGCGGCTCCCGGCTGACACCGCCTGGGCGCTCACCAGGGCCTCCACGCCCGCCGGACCCAGCGCGCCCGGGCACAGCGGCAGGAACGCGGCTGGGACCGGGGTGGGTAGCACCCTGCGGGGAGGGAGGGAGGGACAAGGGGTGGTCAAGGTTTGGGGGAACGGGAGAGCCGACCGCAAGTCCAGCACAGAACCATGGACTCGTTAAAGTTGGAAAAGACCTCCAAGATCGTCAACTCCAACCACTGGCACCCCACCAACTGGTGCCGGTGCCCCCAAAGGAGGAGGGAGGCTCTGGGAAGTGCCTATCTTGCTTTTTAGACCTGGGAAGCACTTGCTTTCTAACCACAAATCCCTTCTGGCAGGGATGCCTTGACCTGACCCCTCCAGGACCTGGCCAGTGGGTCTGGCTGGGCTCCCAGGCCCCCCTATTCCTGGGAATGTTGCAGACAGCCACGCATAGGATGCACCTTGGAAGCCAGCAGCGTTGCCCCTTTTTCCTTGTTTTCTGGGCAAAACAAGGGCTCCTGGCACAGCTCCTTACTGCCAAACTATGGATTCATCCTCTCTGTATTCAGAGGGTCCAGCTCAGCCTGGCCACCCCTTATGCCACTGCCCTGAATTCCTTGACATCCCGCCTGGAATGCCCTGGGCAGGGTGGCTGTGCACGGCCCGGCCCCGCTCCGCTCCCCCGCGGGCTGCTCGCCAAGGGCCTGCATTCCTGTGGGATGATATAGGAGCAAGGAAGAATAAATACATCTTCCTCGCGGCTCCCCTTCCCCTCTTTGTTCCCTGGAAGGAGAAGGTTTTCCTGCTGGAGATGCTATCACACTCTGCCTGGATAGGTCAGCGGGGCTGGGAGCAGCGTGTCCTTCCATCAAGCCTCCAATTCCCTTCTTCCCATCATTTTCCACAGTGGAAGAGGTTGTTTCCAGGCCCTCCTCAAATTCCAAGCGATGCCTGGCCCCCCAGACCTCTCTGTGTCCATCTCATAGTCAACCTGGGGCTTTGCCAGAGGCGTTGAGCTGCCCAAAGGACCATGAATCACCCGGCACCAGCCCAGCTTCTGCTCGGCAGCAATCCCAGCAGACAGCGGTGTTACAGGGACATTCCCAGCTCAGGACCATGGGGTGGGATTCCACAGAACAGGGAGTACATCTGCCTTCCACCCTTCCCCATGCCTATTCCACATTTAGCTGTTTCCTGAACTGGTTCCAGCTCCTAAATTACCCCCAAATTCCTCCTGGTGCACAGGGAGGGGGAAGGGTCTGCAGAGGGAGTGGGATTTTTATCACCGGTTGGAAAAACCCAACCGTGCTGGGGAAACTGGGAAGAGGAATGGACTAGAGGGGTCCCAGCAGAGGGGTCCCAGCAGAGGGGTCCCAGCAGATCCCCACAGGCTGAGCTGGTGAGGAGGAGAGCGGCTGGCCCAGGCTCCCCATTGCTCTCTGCGTCCCACAGATTCCAAGCATCCATCCTCGGACATTCCTGGCAGGCATCCAAAAGCGTGTCCCAGGGGCCGCAGTTTACCTGATTTCGGGATGCTGGAATCCAGGACCTTCCCGGGAGCAGGGGCGGGGCTCGGCCAGGTAAGCGTCCTGGGAAGGGATGACGTAGGGATACTCCGGGGGGGGTCCCCGCGGCTCCGTGCCCTCGGGGTGCTGCCCGCGCAGGGCGCCGAGCTGGTGGTGCCGGGAGAGCTGCGGGAAGCTGTGGGAAGCGCTGATGGGGCTCTGCGCCTTGGCCCCGTTCCGCTCCAGCGACATCCGCATGAGCCGCTCGCTCAGCGACCGCACGTGGCCGTGCTTCAGGTCCTTCAGCCCCTCATCGGGGCGCCGGGCCCCGCTCTCGGCCCCGCGAGGGGGGTTTTCCCCCCGAATCCCGGCGCCGGCCGCTCCCCGCTGCGAGGCGTAGAACTGGGAATGCGCCTTGGCCTCCTCGTAGGTGGGGAGCTCCTCGCCCTTGGGCGGGCAGAGCCGATAGACGCTGTTCTCCAAGTAGACGTGGTCGGAGTGGTGCTCCTGGCCCTGCGGCTCCTGCCGCGTGGATTGCTGCACCATCTGGCTCTCCTCGGGGCTGAGGCTCTCCAGGGAGGAGCGGGGGCTCCCGGCCCCGCCGCCGCGCAGGGCCTGCTGCTGGATGGCCAGCAGCGTGCGGTTCTCCGTGAGGTTCCCATAGCGCAGCTGCTCCTGGATCAGCCGGTGCAGCACCGTCCCGTTCGAGTCCTCCGCCGTCCTCATGTCCGTCCGTGCCGGCGGCAGAGCCACGTTTCCACCCGACGGGGACGTCCCGGGGGACCTCAGCAGCAACTGGGACATCTGCAAGACGGAAAAACGGGATTGTTGGGAAGCAGCCGGGGCAGGACACGGCGCGGATCCCGATGGACGTGGGATTGTTTGCCAGGAATCCGGCCGGGACGTGCTGAAGGGGTGGGAGCCCGTGGCGGCCGTGGGAGCGCGGAGCAGCCTCCGCGGTGGGGTGGCTGAGGACTGGTGCTCTCAGTGCTCCCATGGCCGGAGCTGGGACCGGGACTGGGACTGGGAATAGCTCTGAAGCCGGAGCCAGTTCGGGAGTCAGGGCTAACTCCGGGGCTGGATTCCCACGGATCTGGGACCAGCGCTGGCCCAGGAATGGGGGAAGTGGCCCCACGGGACCAGCCACGGAGCCACCGGGAGGGGGGAAGGACCCCCCCACTACGCCCTCCGGACACAGGACATGGAGGTCCTGGACCTGCGAGGGGTGTCCCAGTCTCGGGCAGGGTCCTGGTCCAGGGGGCTCCTGGGATCCCCCCGGATCTCCCGGTGCCTGGGGGCATCACGATGCCGAGGGGGGATCCCAGTGCTGGGGGGAATCCTTTTTCCGGGGGCTCTAGATGCCGGCGGGGGTCCCGATCCCGAGTGAGGGGCTCTCGGTGCCGGGAGGGGTCTCGGTCCCGGTTGGGGGAATCCTGCTCCGGGGGCAGAGTCCCGATCCCGGGGGGGGGCCCCCGGTCCCGGGGGGTGTTCCAGTCCCGGGGAGGACGGTCCCGGACCGGGGGGCGTCCTTTTACTGGGAAGGATCCTGGTCCCGGGGAGGATCCCAGCTGGGGGGTTCTCAGTGCCGGGGGGAGTCTCGATCCCAGCTAGGGGAATCCCGGTCCGGGGGGGGTCCCGATCCCGGTCGGTGAATCCCGGTGCCGGGGGGTTCCCCAGTCCCGGGGGGTCCCACCGCCGGTCGGGTGATTCCCGGTGCCAGGGGGTCCCGGTCCCGACCGGGGGTATCCCGGTCGGGGGGGGTGTCTGGATCCCGGCTGGGGGGTTCCCTATGCCATAGGGCGTCCTTTTCCCGGGGAGATCTCGGTCCAGGGAGGGGGTCCCTGTCCCGTTCGGGGGGTTCCCTGTGCCGGAGGGGGGTCCCGGCGGCGGCACTCACCGGGGCATGGCGGAGCGGAGCGGAGCTGCGGCGGCTCTGGGCGTCCCGGGGCCGCGGGGGCCGGGCCGGGCGCTGCTATGCCCGGAATGCGGGGCCGGGCCCGCCCCGCTCCGCCCCGGGGCCGCCGCGGGCGCAGGGACCGGCCGGGCGCGGAGCGGCAGCTGCGGGACGGGGGGGGGCGGCTCTGCCCGCCAGCTGTCCCGGGCCGTAAATCTGCCCCGGCCTTTGTCTGCGCGGCCGGGCAACCCCAAACCTGCCGCCCCATCTGCTCTGCCCCCTCCGCGGGTCCCCCCTCCTTAAAGCCCCCCCCTTTCCTCCCTCCTCCTCCTCCTCGCATTCTCCTCCCTCGTGTCCCTATCCTTACAGACCCCTCCTCGCATCCCCCCTCCTCACACCCCCCTCTTTACATCCCCCCTCCTCACACCCCCCTCTTTACATCCCCCCTCCTCACATCCCCCTCTTTACATCCCCCCTCCTCACATCCCCCCTCCTCGCGTCCCTCCCTCCTCACATCTCCCCTCCTTGCACTCTCTCTTCACACCCCCCTCCTCACATTCCTCCTCCTCACACCCCCCTCCTTGTGTCCCCCATCCTCACATCGCCTTCCTCATGTCCCCCTCTCACATTCCCCGTCCTCTCATCCCCCTTCTTCTGTCCACCTCTTCATATTTTCCCTCCTCATGTCCCCCTCCTCGCATCCTCCTCGTATCAATCCCCCTCCTCTCACTCCCTCTACTCAGATCCCTCTTCTCACATTCCCTGTCCTCTTATCCTCTCTTCACATCCCCCTCCCCACATTCCTCCTCCTCACATCTCCCTCCTTGTGTCCCCCTCCTCACATCTCCCCTCATGTCCACTTCCTTGCATTCCCCTCCTCACATTTCCCCTTCTTGCATCCCCTCTTTACATCCCCCCGGCTGGGGGATGCCAGTTCCCTGTGGACCCATCCAACCATCCCTGCCAGCTCACGTCTGTCATACTTGGCACCTTTGGGTACCCCCTGCCACTTTCCCAGCCTCAGATTCTCCTTTTGGCCTCGGCCACCCACAGGGGCAAGCAGGGATGGAGGAAACCATCAGGGACCAGACTCCTCTTCCCCTCTCAAAGGGCCCCAGCTCATCTTTGGGGGGACACTGAGCACCCCCCACCCCAAAAGCAATGAAACACCAGCCCCATCTCTGCCCCCAGCTCCCAGTGCAGAGCCCAGAGGCCCCCAGACGGCAGATGGCCCGAGGGGAGGCGGCGCTGGAGAGGCAGGTGCAGGAGAAAATTGCTTATTAGCTCCGGGACATTAAGCTCCCATTCTTTTGAGGGAACTCGGAATCTTCCGACTGGCACGGAGCCGGGAGGCAGGTCTGGGGAGGGGGACACGGTGGCTTCCAGCCTCGGCTCCTTGTTTTGCTGCTCCATCCTACTCTGGTCTCACCCCCTGAAAGCCCCAGGGTGCAATAGCAGGCACAGAGTTGCAGGCACAGCTTGTTCCCAAAAAATGGGGGGGGGGGGGGAATCTCCAGCATGTAGCAGGGGAGCGTGGAGAGAAGGTGCACAAAAAGATGGAATTGGTGCTTGGAAGGACAAGGAGCACCTGGAAGCTCAAAAAGCAAATTTTTAAGCCCAGTTTTACCAGTGACAAGTCAAATCTTCACAGATGGAAGTTCAGAGGGGGGGATTGGCACCGATCCTGTGGATGTGGGGGATGTCCCAAAACCCCAGTGAGGGTCTAATCTTGTGTGGGAAGGAGAGCAGGGCACCTCTGTGTCCCCAAGAACATGCAGAATCTGGAAACACTGCTGGCCAAGGCCCAGCACCAGGAGGATGGATGGATGGATGGATGGATGGATGGATGGTGCACTGCTCTGACATACCAAGCCTGGCAGCAGCACCTCCAAAAGGACCCAGCTGTGGCTGTGCCCTGCTCCTTCCCAAGAGGATGGGGCTCCCACCCTAAGCCCCAGCAAAGCCAGCCCCGCTCCCCCCCAGCCAGAGTTCCTCTCCCAGCTCATCCACTGGCCTTATCTATTCCTGCGTCATCCTGCTTCCCTTCCTATCTTAACACTGCCCTATTTTTGGCAGCAGGAAACCCCTCCTGGGCTGATAACACCCTTTGGAAAGTGATCTGAAGAGTTTCCTCTTCTTCTCTCTAATGCTGGAGGTAAGAAAATCTTCAACCCTTTCATTTTCCCCTGAAGAAGGTGAAACACCAGCGGGACCCACAGAGAGCAGTGGGGGCTTGTGGGGGGCTGTCCGAGCAGACCCCCTGCCCGGGTGGGAGCATCCTGGGGGTGGCCCGGCTGGGCTGTGCCGTGGGGCAGGGACTGGGGGCTCCGGCGGGAGCCAGGGAAGCGCAGGTGCCGTGTCCCAGTGTCCCAGTGTCCCGGGCTCCGTGGGGTGACACACGGCTCGGCAATGCCAAACCCTCCCACTGACCTCAGCGCCTTATCGCCGAGGCGTTGGAGCGAGACAATGAGCCAAGAAAATACCCGTGGGATGAGATCACCTCGGCTGTCTCTGCGGCTCCCAAAATGCCTCGGCTGTGCCGAGCCTGGATAAGTGCGGCGTTACAGGCAGTGCCTGGGATGGAGGGGCTGTTTGCAGCCTCAGCGCAAGTGCCGGGGGGATGGTGACAGTGGTGACAGTGGTGACAGCGTCCCCTGACCACTGAGCCCCAAAACCTCTCCATGGCAATCTTCCCGACAAAGCTCCCTCCAGGTGCCTGCTTCTGTCTCAAACTCTGGATTCAAAGTCCAGCCAGCTGGGAAGGAGAGCTGGAGTCCAAGGAATCACACAAGTGCTGTTTCCGAGTGCCAGGATTCCCCAGGCTGCCCCCAAGGGGAGCAGGACACTGCATCCCCATGGGCAGGGAGCCAAGGCAGTGCCCCGGCCCTTCCTCTCCTCCCAGCATCCCAGCCAGAGGGATCCTTGTCCTCCTGGACACGCCCCCACAAGCTGCCAGGCCTGAGCCTGACTCCTCTTCCCTGTCCTCTCTCTGAAACCTGCATCATTTTGGGGTGTCCCAGGCCTGATCCCCCCTGTAGGGTTGTGTGGCCCGTGGTGCTGCTGTGCAACACGGTGAACTCCATTCCCAAAACTCCAATGGGGAACACTCCTCAACGTGACTGGGGAGGGCATGGGTAGGATTGGGATGTTCCTGGTTGTGCTCAATCCCCTCCCTCTTGTTGGTGCTTCGTGAGCAGGTGACTGATACAGCTCTTCCTCAGTGGAGGAAGGAGTGGAAAGATCCCTCCCTATCCGGGGGGAAACCCAAGCAGCCTCTGTGGGGGCACAGCTGGAGCAATAGGGGGACCAGGACTGATCCCATCCCAAAGAGGCTGATGGGGACATTCCCATGGACAGCCATCCCCAAGACATGACTCCACACTTTGTTCCATTGCTCCAGCCCCTCCATGCCTCAGACATCTGTCCCAGAATCAGAGGCCTGAGATTCCCCTTTTTTGGAGGGTATGCTGGAGCTGACCCCGGGTGAGGATCACAGAAGGTTGGGGGGCTCCTGCTCCTCCCCCTGCTCTCTGACACCTTATTCTGAGTTCTCTTCTGCAGCTGGGACATCCCATATCCAGCACCTGGATAACCCAGGACACATCCCCACTCCTGGCAACTTCTGCCACAGTTCTCCATCACTCCGACACCCTGGGAGGTGATGCCACACGCACCTTCACACAGCCACTTCTTAGGAATTTGGGGAGGGGAAAAGCATGACTGAAAACAGAGTCAGGACCCTCCTCTTCCTCACCTTCCCCACATTTTAACCCCCCTGAGTCATTTCCATTCCTGGATGTTAAATTGCCCTTCTCTGCTTTCCTTTATTTCCCAGTTTCCTGCAGGGGGCTCGTTGTTCCCGATCTGCCGGCGCCGGTGAGACCCAGCCCCGGCATCCGCCAAGCAAATGCCAGCGAGGACAAAGGTGGAGCCCAGCGAGATCCCAGGAGCCACCAGCCCTGCGGGACACACGGCTCCTCATTTCCATAGCAAAACCCCTCGCTGTCGTTTTGCCACATCTGAGGAATTTTCTCTCTTTCCAGAGAAATTCAAAGCGCCGGGTGCAATTTCCTGCCCACCTGGCAGGGAACCCCCCACGGCTCTGGGAGAGGGGCAGCTCTGTCTCCTGTCCCAGAGCCCGGTGGGAGTGTGGAGTGACACAGTTCCACCCAGGAAAGTGCCACTGGCAGGTGGCCACAGGCAGCGTCCCCTCACTGGCCACCTTTGCCCACTTGACTCTGGAGCACATCCAGGCTGATGGATGGATCCGTGCCCCCTCCC
>NW_020884902.1:8787847-8815016 GCF_003945725.1 Corapipo altera
TGGGGACACGGGTCAGTGTGGCCTTGGCAGTGCTGGGGATGGCTGGACTCGATGGTCTTAGAGAGCTTTTCCAACCTAAATGATTCCATGATCCATAGAGCACCATGGCCTGCAATGCTCACACCGAGCAGGGATCTGGCACACGGATTTGGGACACTCTCAGCACAGGAACCATGTGACACATCCCAAGGAATGTGTCAACAGGAGCAACAACTCAGTCCTGGATGGGCCGTTATTGCTCAGACAGTTAAAAATAATCACTGCCCTGATCCCTTTGTCCACTCAGGACAAGTAAAGACAGGGAAGTTTTTACAAATACCTGGATAATTTGTAAATCCCTGACACCTGGTGTGCTGTTGTTGGTCACCTTCTCTCCAGGCAGCTGCAGCAGGCAGGGCCTATTCCTTCAGTCCCCTGCTCCATGTGATTTATCAAACTCCTTGTGAGAGCAAACAGAGAAAGGATTTTCTACCCTACATCCACAGGTAGCATCATTTTTGAGTCCAGAAATTACTATAGTGTTATTTCTAGACAATAACCCCACATTCTCACGATGAACCAGTGTGGAAAGCTCCTCTAACACAAGATTAAAAAGTAATCAGCTCACAGATCCAACTGCACAGATTCCCAAGTGAGGGATTCAGGGCTGATTTTAGAAGTGAGAAATGGACTTGAGAAGCACTTTAAGTACAATTTTTTTTGTGGGACACCAAAGGACTGGCTGATCCTGAAAGGAATGGACAGCACCTGCCCTGGGATTACCTGAAGGATTTTGTTTTCTTGGCAAAAATAAGTAGGAAAAGAAAAAACCAAAACTTGTTTTTGTTTTATTTGTCACTTTCGGAAAGCATTTTACACAGGTTTGGATCTTGGGAGTAACTTGGAATCAGTAGAAAAAACTAACTGCACAGTTTTTGTCTTTACAATAGAAACCCTTCAGGAGTCAAAATGGAGACTAAAAAAATACATGCAAAACATACTCCTCTCAAAACACAACTGAAAACAAAGCACCAACTACACGAAACAGCACTGAACACCACAGAAGTCGTCCTCATAAAAGGTGTCAAAGTCACCTAATTCACTAGGCACTGTCACTTGGTTAAACAGAGGAGACAATAAAAAAATATTGTCCACAAACTTGCAATTTCAACTCAAAGGCTGTAGCTAGAAATTCCGTGTCATGCTTTAATAGCGACCTGGAAGAGAAAACAAACACAGTAAAACACACTGTCAGACTTCAAGGATTGAGAGATTTGGAACTAAAGCTCACTGCCCCCCTTCAAACCTGCATCAAATTCCAGAGCCTCATGTCCTGCAGGTAACCAAACTCCTGCTTTAAGAGAGTTCTGGAGGAAGGAACAGGACCTCAGCCTCAAAACAAGTGCTGTTATCTTGTTTATTTTCTCCAAACTAAATATCTGCTCTGTGCTCAAGGTTGCCTGTTGCTCAGTTCCTTCAAAAGGAACTGTGGTTCAATAAAGGAACCGATCTGAACTCAATCCTTATGGACACAAAAGCTCAAAAGACCTTCAGGGAAAGGGGAAATTTGCTTTTGAGATGTGAACTCTGAGATTAGGCCAGGTCAGTTTAGACAGGGCTTGGAGCAACCTGGTCTATGGCAGGTGTCCCTGCCCGTGGCAGGGATGAGCTTTAAGGTCCCTTCCAACCAACCCACTGCAGGATTCCATGAGTACTTACGAGGTGAGTAGGATCGGGATCTGGACCGGGATCTGTAGCCCCCTCGGCTGTAGTACGGGGACGGTGACCTCCTCCTGGGAAAGGGGGGACACAAACAATCCCTTGGTTAAACCCAGCTTTATGTGGATACCTCTAACCCCACCCTGGGCTTGGGAATGCACTTGGGAAAACTAATGAGCACAGGAAGAGTTGATCAACATTTCCAGTGGGTAACACAGCGAAGATGTGAATTTTCTAATACCACGTCTAATGTTATTTTTGACTCTTACAACAAATACAACCTCTTGCACTCACAATTTGCCCACATGTCACTTTAGTTTCAAGTCAGGAGCATCCTAAACAAGCAGGGCAAGACAAATCCACCTTAGCTTTTAATCTGAATTATTTGTCCAAGATGAAGATTTATTTGACTTGCAGTCCCTGCTACAGCCAACCCACCCCAAACCCCTCCAATCCAGGCACTCCCAAGTTTTGTGTTTCCTTGCCCAGTTCCACTAATCCAGTAAATACCTGTAAAACTGATCCCTGTCCTGAACAGCTCTCCAGCCTCCTCCTCCACCACCGCCTCCTCCTCTGTGAAAACAAAAGCAGAACGACTTTTAAGAATTTAAAAAATAAACAAGAAGTTCATTGTACAAGCAAAAAACATCATCAAGGGTATGAAAATGATGTCAAGACAAGAAAACACTGGTTCCTGCACTGGATGATGCTGAATTACTTCGCTGTGTTCATTTTTACCCATTTAAGGCAGGCCCTTTGAGTTAATGATTTTTTTTAAAGTAGCAAGATCAACTCAATACCCCGAGGACAAATGTTGACTCCAAGGTGGAGGCAGGAAAAACCCCCCCACCCCAATATTTTCACACTTCAGTCACATTTAAACAAGAGCTGAGGTACAATTTCTCCTTGTATAGAACAGAAACAACTTATTATTGCATTTAATATTAAGTGGTTGGACTGGTACCTCCTCAGACTCAGATCAGCAAAGCGTTACCAGAAGGAGACTAAATCAAGCTTAAAGTCTTCTCCAGCTGTGGTTTGGTGACTGGTTTTAAGGTTAGTCTTTAGCTTACAGATACTTTTCCAGGCAAAATTAAGCCTCCCATGGAAATGAAGAGAAGTTAAAGTTTTAACAGGACAATTCCCATCTGACACTGTATTTCCCTTAAGGCTTTATTTTCACAGAGGGCAGGGAAGGCAAAGGAATTGTTACTAATTGAATTTTTAGGGTGGGGTATGCTATGCTTCACTGCATCTTCAACAATTCCAAGCCTCCCTTCCTCAGGGAAGCACTCATGACACCCCAACACTTCTCTCTCCCTCATTCTCCCTCACACAACCAGGACGAGAGAGCAGCTGATCCTGAGATTTTTAAAGCAGCCACACATGAGGCGTTTGTGGCTCCATATTCCTGGAATCACGGAATGGTTTGGGCTGGAAGGGACCTTAAAGGCCACTTTGTTCCCCCCCTGCCATGGGCAGGGACACCTTCCACAGAGCAGGTCACTGTCCTGGGCTGCAGCTCCTGACCCGGTGACGGCTTCTGGTGACACCTCACAAACACCTGACCCCTGGTCAGGAATGAAAAGGAACCCCCTCAGCACTGAACATCTGGGCTCCTGCCACATCTAACCAAGGAAGAAATGACACTTGAAGAGCACACAAGCAACAGATCTCAAGGACAACCAGCACACCCTGACTGACCCTTCCTGAGACAATGAGGAAATCTGAGCTCGGAAGAAGTGCAAGACAGATGGTGCAAAACTCTCACCAACCACTGCAGAGCCACATCTTTTGCTGTCCTTAGGTGTCTTTATTCTGATATTTACATCAGAATGCCACACAAAACCAAGGGAAGTGGGAGAAGCAAGCTGGAAGCACCATCTAACAGCCTGTGTAGCACCAGACTATGCTGTATGTCCTTCCTGTGCCCCAAGACCCTCGTGAGTTGCTCCAGTACTTTGGTTAATTACTTTCAGCACATTAAGTGAGGTGAAGTTTTAACTATCCCAAGCAAGTTTCTGCACCTTGTGCTCCAAAACAAACTAGATCACTGATCCAAGAGCCTTCTACCACATCTGAAAGCTACACACCAGTGGTGGCAAAGAATCCAGCTATTTCCATGAATACATGGCTGCCATCAGGGAACAATCCTAAATCCACCTATTGCAGAGGCATTAAAGCTTTGCAAACCACTGGGAAGCACTACTACACAATTCTGCAATTACAGGAATGCTTGCTGATTGCAGGCAGAAAAAATAAACTCTTGAATTCGTGTCCAGCTTAAGAGCATCCCAGAAATTGTGAGGATTCCACAGGGAACATTCTGGAAAATGTAGAGGACAAACTTCTCCATCACTAGCACCAATTACACCCCAAACTTGTTTACACACATAACCAACCTGAAGAGGTATGTTAAAAAAGCTTTGTAAATGCAATTGTCCAGTAGAGAACAGGTCTGTTACAATCCCCAATTCCTTATTTTTGGCAACATTTGAGGTACCATAATTATCACCGGGAGATCCTGGGGAGCACTGAAATTTCTTTTTGTGTACTACACTGTGCTCAGCATCTAAGCTGGCACTGTAATCCCAACTCAAATAGCAGATCTGCACCATCTCAGTGCTAACAGATGAACCAACCAAAGATTCTTCTAAAATCAGAGTACAGAAAACACACTTAATACAGACCCAGAAGATGTTATGGACTAAATCACGGTACGAGTTAAACACCACAAAGTATTTCTCAGTGTGGCCGACGTGATTTGTCATTTTGGTGACGATTTCACAGGAAGGTTCCAGAATGACAGTGAGTGCAAAACTCTTCTGTCACACTTCTGTAGGATGAACTGCCTGATGCCTGTGCAGGTAGCTGAGAAAGCAGAAGCTTCCAAAGCAGTGAAATCCCCCCGAGCCCCTCACCTGTATGACCTGCTGTAATAGTCCCTGTCGTCGTACCCTCGGTCGTACCCTCTGTCATAGTAATCTCGTCGTCGGGAGCTGCCACTGAGGAGGGAGAGAGGGTTGTGTTTTATCAGATATTAAACATTCACATGGTTTGCAGTTAGCTAAGTTCATAGTGTTTAAACTGGGTTGTGTTATTACCTCCCACCCTCACAGCTGAAAAGACCAATGTAGGTAGGAACAGAACTACTTAAACAATTGCTTTTTAAATGCTTGAACTTTCAGCCAGGTCCTTTCCTCTCTGGCCTGCAACCTCTTAACCTTTTGGTATCACAGGCACAGGAGGAATTCCATTCTGTGACTGCTCTTCACTCACTCTGAACTCTGAGCAAGCTCCTTTTGAATGAACTTTCTGACTACAAAAATAACCTGCAGTCTCAACACTACATCAACATAACCACCAGTGAGCTGAAAGTCTTGGGGAAATCAACTGGGGAATGACTTGGGAAAAAAATTTACACTCTTGGCAACTGGAAGTCAAAAGTGTACTGTGTGGACAGGGGGAACTGCTAATCCCAAATATTAATGGAGCCACACAGCTGCTCCACCAGCATCTGTTCATTCACTCTTGAAAACCTGACCTAAAAAAGCTTAAAATAATTTAGAAATTAAAAAAATACATGAACTGTAGACTTTTTGAATCTAAAGAGCTGGAAAGAGATGCAGTAGTGATGGCTGAGGCAAAAGGCTGATAAACCAAAAAAAACCCACTCAGAACCAGGTGTCTTAAAGGGGAAACAGAACAATTCCTATAAAACACAAAGCAATTAATCCTGGTTTGCAAAAAAAAAAATCAGCACACAGGTCACTTACTAAGTGGGTCTTCCCATGTAGATTCCAGGGGTAGGTGTGTGAGGTCTTTTTGTTATGGAGAAGTCCACCCGGATCCTTCTTCCATCCAGCTCCATTCCATTGGCACGTTCCTTTGCCTAAGGAATGATAAAATACCATCAGCTGTGGGCATGAACTTTGGTACCAACACAGGTTTCTAACCATTGCTGTGAGTGTTAAAGTAAGTCCTAAAAAGACTCCGTTTGGAGCCAGGTCTGACTCACACTTTCGGCATAACACTGAACATAAGCCATAAGACCATCTGGACTTAAACATCAGTAACCACTGAAAATGTAATTTATAAGCCATTAAAAGCCTAAAAGGATCATAATTTAACAAGTGTTGCAGTGCCTCTTAATAAGATTAAGAGGAATCTTTGAACATGCTCATGTAGGGAGATGCAACTACTCCAGTACACAAGAAGCAGTAAATAATTCAGCAGTTAACAAAGAGCACTGTTATGCTCATTTAAGTGTTTTCTTTCCTCCAATACACCCCTAAAAATAACCATAACCACAAATATAATGATATCAGAGTCATAAGTAAATCTGAATTGAAGAACTCAAAACAATTGTGGTTTGGGTTTTTTTCTGCCAAGTAGCAGGACCCACATCCAAAGCATCCACATGGAAGCCTTCATGCCAGATGTGGAACAGAAGACACTGGAGAGTTTCAGGAGTGGGATTTATGCAGAATATAAGCCTGGTTCTAGCCCATAAGCACACAGCTCTGCAAGGCTGGCACTGGTGTAGGATTCTACACTGGGAGAGTACAGAATTCCCTGTTCATTCTGTAGCACTCACAAGCCCAAATTCCATGATTGTGAGATGCCAAGCACTTTTCAGGCCCCGAGCTTGCCCAGGTGACAGAATAAACACCTGTGCAAGTGAGAGCCCACAAACATTCCCCAGCCCCCAACCTACTTCCTTGGCATCCTCCACGTTCTCGAAGTACACGAAGGCGAATCCCCTGGAGCGCCGGGACTGCTGATCGTACACGATGGAAACATCGGCGATGGGCCCGTACTTGGAGAACACTTCTCTCAGATCCCTTTCTGTGGTGTAGAGGCTCAGCCCAAACACCCCGAGACAACAGTTTGGGTCAGGATTTGCCTAAAGGGAGGGACAGACAGAGATCAGAATGAAACAGGTTGTATTTGCAGTGCAGGTTGTGACTGTCAGGGTTTCAAGATAAAGTCGAGATCTGGGCTGGGCTAATGGAGACACTGTCACATCAAAGCCAGAGGAACACGAGCCTCCTCTCACAGAAACCCTTTGTGTTCTCGGGGTAGAGCACAAACCAGCAGGCTGGGGGACTGCAGGCTGTGCCCAGCACTGGGAGTCACTCCTGAGCACACATACCCTGTTTCCAATGTGACGCCTCCGGGTCGACATGGGGGAGTGGCTGTGGCTGTGCCGGCGCCGATAGTCCCGACTGTACGACCTGCTCCTGGATCTCCTGTGGGAGCGGGACCGGGAGCGGGACCGCGTGTAGTGTCTGCGGGAACTCCTCCTCGATCTAGATCTGAGGGGACAAAGGTACAGTGTTGGCTTGGGGGTTTTAACCCTCCAAAAATACATCAGAGTCACAAACAGCTCATTTTCCAAAGTCCTGCAGCCCCACACGCTTCACTTATAATCAATTTAGTGACTACTCACAAGGACTCTGTGCTAAATATTCACTGTTAAGATTCCTGCAGGAGCCTCTCCTTGATTTTACTCAGCTTTTAACTTCCTTTAACAAGGCTCTCACAGTATTGCTTAGAATATTCAGAGTTTAGTTAAAAACAGGTGGGGGGGCTGTCTTTTAAAACTTATCAGGTAAAGGGAACAGGAGTATGGTTTAACATTAAGCCTGCACCACTACAGAGGGGGCACTGAAAAATAAATACACCTTTAAAGTCTGCCAAACAGCCCTGAAACAGAGCTCAACACAATCTGCAGGAATTAAGCTGCAGTAGCTCCTTTACCTGCTGGTATTTCAGCAGTTATTTAACACTAGTTGTTCATCAGTGTTGACACTCCAAGTGTCTTTAGACAAAGGTGCAACTGCTCACTGATTTTTTTTTTCCCCCCAGGAATGTTTTCTGACAGCATAAGCTCTGTGGACATGAGGTTCTGGAACACTTCCATTCCTTCTCCCAGACCCTCAGCCCTCCCAAAACAGCCAATCCTAGGGGAAAAGATGGGCAGGCACTTCCACTGGGATACTCTGCCTGCCCTTGGCCTGTGATGCTGCACTGAATAACCTGCATTCCACACCACTCCCAAGAAAAATCCCTGCAAGGCTAAGAAGTGCAGTTAACAGTTTAAAAGTCAATGGATCTAAGTCATAAATTGTTGATTTTTAGGCTCTTGTGTCTTAGATGTCCTTCCTCCAGTTCCACAGCACCACCACACTGGCACGAATGAAGCTCTGAACCTGAACTGGTTTCTACTCCTGAGCATTTAACAGCTTCTTCCACAGCCAGGATTTCTCCCCACTTGTCACCAGACAGCCAAACTGCAGGATAGATCTCCTGAAAAAACACCTCCAACCTCACCAGCAGTGAGCCAGATAAGCTCAACTTGAAATATGTATCCATGCCCAGGAGAAATTACTGCAGCATATCCCATTACAGCACTTCTAACTATGTATTTAGAACAAAAACATTATTTTTGGCAACAGAAAGTTTACAAAAAAAAAAAAGAGAACTTCCCTGAAGCTAGTAAGACAGTAAAAAAAAAAAAAAGACTGAAATAGTAATAATAATAAAAGAAGTTACACACATGCACACAGTCACGTTTCAGCCAGATATAGGAAAAAAAAATAATTAAGGCAAACACAGAGTCGATATTCCAGGTACCAGAATGGTCCAGCCAAAGATAACAAGCTGCACACTGCAATAAAAGCAGATTTTTAAATCAGATAGATCCACAACCCCAACTGATAAAAACACCAGGACACAGGTTGGTTCCCAAATCAAAGTTTAATTTACCAAGCTGGTAACTCAAAAATACATTTGCAACAGAAACTACCAAGAAATATGAAAGTTCTCACAGGGTTATTTCTCTGGGGAGAGCCAGATTTAAATGATGTGCCCCTGACCACATCCCAAGGTGTGACAGCACTGAAGAGAGATTAAAATACAATGTTTCTAAATATGTGCCTTGACACAATTCCACCCAAACCTGCTAAAGAACACTAACCCTGCTCTACAATTCCAGTATTTCCAGCCATAGGCATCTTCAAGACAGCTGTTAAATGCTCAGGAAGCTGTGGTAGTCATAAACTGCTACTTTTGGTCATCAGAAATTATAAAGTCAGTTGCCAGGGTATTAAAGACTGATTTCTTGTAAAAGTAAATGATTTGCCAGGTCTCTGGTGAATTCTAGATCTTGTATTTGCTTCTCCAGAATTTTATAGAATTTGTGATTGCACTCTTACTCAGTATGATGGTTATCCTGCAAGTGGGAAACATGGGTATGGAAGCCCTGGGGTCACGGATTAAGGGGCAGAAGGACATGCTGGGTGGGTTCCTAACTTTATTTTAAAATCAGAAGGTTCCCCAGGTGTGTTTTGCAGCCTCCACCCCCTGAGGTTTTCAAACCCCAGCTGGACAAAGGCCTGAGAGCACAGTCTGAGCCCAGAGCTGACTCTGCCTTGGGCAGGATCTGGGACTAGACCCTTCCTGACCTGCCCTATCCCTCTCTCACTGCTGGCACTTCCAGAGGTCCCTCCAATTCCATCCTCTCCAACGGTGCTACTCCACCAAGTGTTTATGAATTTAATTTGACACATTTGTTCCTGCACTCCAGGGACTGCCAAGTGCATGATTTCACATTTGTGACTGTGCCTGAATTGGACAATAAACCTCGTTCTTCTGCTGTCAAAACCTCCCAGCCATTTTCCTTCTCACAAAAGCCTTTCACTTTGATCTTGCAAGATCTAACAGGGTATTTGTGATTGCTAATAGCACAAAATCTCCCAGTGTCACCATCCTTCCCCCAGGCTTTGGCAGTTCCCTGCTTGTTCACACAAAAAAGTAAGTTGTGAACAGCTCAAGTGGAACCCCCTCTGCTAAACCCCACTTTATTTAACCTGAATGCCTACAAATGAGTAAAAAAAACCATCAACACCTTCATTTCTGCAGTCAGCACTCAACCATCAGCTCTTTTAGGAGGAACTGTGCCCCTGCACCCCGGTGAGTGCAAGGAGAGGTGATACAGTGCAAAAGGCACGTTCACAGGGTGTGTTTGTGCTGCCATGTAACAAATACAATGAGCAGGTTACTTTCTCTGCAACTCTCTCTGGGAGCTTGGAAAGCTGTCTAATAGTTAAAGTTCCCTAGCCTGTTAATTTTCAAGTTAAATTAATGTATTTAAAAGGTCAGACTGTTATCTCTGCAACTGCTTTTCATTACCCACTCCAGGAACACCACGAGAAAACGTAATGTGACCTAAACTGGGCAATTCTAAAAAGTTCCTACCACTCCCTGCTCAGAAACAACTCAATATTCCAAGAGGCACTTCCAAAGTGGGTCAGAAGGGATACAAACCTACAGAGCTGACTACCTCCTGTGTAGCTGACTCTTGGAAAAAGCTGCAAAAATACCAATCCTGAAACCACTGATGCCCCTCTGCATTCCACGGCCACAGATCCCTGGTACCTGTGGCAGCAGAACCGGCTGAGTTGGACGTCACCTCAGACTTATAACCACCTGAGTTGTGAAGAGGAGGAAGAGGTAAAAGAAGCCAACTCACCTGGATTCAGACCTGGATCTAGATTTTGACCTGGAGCGCCTGGAATCCTCCTTAGAGCGAGATCTTGCAGGGGTGTGTCTCCCCGACTTGCCAGACCCATGAGCACTTCCGCTTCTGGAAGCAGAGCGGGATTCCTGCACGCAGATATTGAAAGCCTAATTTGGACACAATTCCTCGTTTACCTACGGGCTGCAAACAAGCTCCAGTGAAATCAATGGAAATATTCATTGCTACGTGTCCGGGCAGTTGGATTAGCACTGCCTAGATTGTTAAGGAGGTTTTTTTTTTTTTTTTTTCCCTGGTAGACACTTCTTTACCCTGCATGTACTTTTGCTATTAAACAGATAATGCATGCATGTTTAGCAAAATATACAGGGACACATAAACAGACTAGTAATTACTTAGCGTAGTGCTTTCAGATTCCAGATTACTTCTTATCTTAACTTCATTTTTATTCCTTTTCTTCATTCTTCCGTTTCAAATTCTGACTTCTTTCATCTTCCCCACTTCACACAAATTGCTCAATATTCTACAAGTGGGACTTCTGGTCTGATAATTAGCATGCATTCACTTTCTTTTTTTTCAAATTTCAGCTTCACTTATTCCTGAGCTTCAAATAATTCTCATTTATAAAACTTGTCAAATGGCGACTTCCGCATTTTCCTTCTTCAACATTAACCTTAATAGAAAAAGAACAGGATGAAGAATATTTAAGAACTCCAGGATAAAATCTAGTGCCAAAACTGAAACTAGAAAAAAAAAAATGTGCTGTGGACTTTTACTATAAATGCAGTTTAAGGATTGAATCTACCAAAGCCCTACGATTTTATCAACAGGTTCAGTCAACTCAGTTTAACTTAACACTAAGCAACTGAATTTGCTATTTATGCCTGTATTTAATATAGCAAGTGCAACTGGATCAGCTGAGTACCTCCTAAGGAATTGTAGCACCAGGAAACTCAAAGCAGTTTGCACTGTCAGCCACATACTGAGACAAACTCCATAAGAAGGGAGTGCAGGAAGGTCCTGCTGCCCCCACTGCCCGCCGTGCTCTGGAATGCAGAAAGCACAGCGTGGGTGGGGCTTCAGTGAGCTACAACTGCCTCAACCTGGGGCCATCCTGCAGCTGAGCTGAAGGGTTGTGAGCACACACAGCCCCAGCTGCCTGCACAGCGGGGTTACACACCCAGGGGGAGGGGGTTACACACCCGGGGGGGGAGGTTACACACCCGGGGGTCACACACCAGAGGGGTCACACACCAGAGGGGTCACACACCAGAGGGGTCACACACCCGGGGGTTACACTCTGGGGGGGTCACACACCTGGGGGTCACACACCTGAGGAGTTACACACCCAGGGTTACACATTGGGGGTTACACACTCAAGGTCACACACCCGGGGGGGTCACACACCCTGGGCTTTGTGCTTCCATGGGAATCAGCGTTTTCCACCTCCCAAAACCACCCCACACTCCAACAGTGCTCTGGAACCACACCCCACCTGCTCTGTTATTTACTGGTAATCTTCTTTGGTACTGAGATAACCTAATTAGCAGTTTCAACTTATATATTTTTATCTTTAGATCAGTGTAATGCTTAGCTTCAGTCACATGCCTTGAGCCCTTGAACACACTAGGAGGTATTCTTAATTTCAAGGTATTAGAGAAAATTTAAAATTCAGCAAAAATTCTACTTCTTCCTAAAAAATAATTCTACATTTGGAGTAAATTGTGATGAAGAACGATCATTAATGACACCACAGTATCAGATTTTTGTCAAAAATCCCTTGTTTTAGCTGTGCAACATCTCAAACTTGAGCAGTAATTTAACAGGAATCCTGGACTGAGCATTCAAAAATTCATTTGCTAACTCAAAATTAATCAGGCTTAAACCACTTCCATACAACTTAACCCAAATTTTAGCTCTTTACAATTCCCAACCATACAATATGGGGGGAGGGGGGACTGACTTACAGGATAAAGTAGATTTTCAATTAATTCCAAGGGCAACAGAAATTACCCAAAGCTGTCAAGGCCATACTCTTTGTTCAAATTTTTAAGGTTTTGTTCTAAACTACAGCTGCCCCATATACTGACCTGCAAAGGGCAAGGCAAACACTGAGAAGTAATTAAAGTTACAATTTGCAGATTTAACCTAAATTCATTACTACCTTCAAAAGGAAACATTCCACAGAGATGAGTTCTGAGTTAATGTATTAATTTAGCCACAGGAAGCCATAACTCCTAAAAAGTTAGACAAAGCAAGATTCAAGAAGGGTTAAACCCCAAAAGTAAGCAGTTCTTCCTGTGAGGAAAAATACTTCAGTTCTCAAAAGATAATCTGGGCAAGACAGAAGGAGCTGTGTCCAAATAGAGGGGCACTGAGGCTGGAAAGGGACAGGAGAAATGCAGGATGAGAGGGAAGCAGGGAGCAGTTTGCCCACAAATACACCCCAAACCCTTTGCAGAACTTTTAGAAGTCAAAAGCTTTGAAGAATCAGGAGAGAATTGGTGAATCTTCATTTATTTGGTAGGTTTTTCAGGCAATATTTGCTGTATTATGTTAACACTGATGTGGGATCTGGACAGGGCAGCAGAAACTTGGGAAAACTCCTTAGGACAACTATCTCTCAAATCAGAAAACTGAACTGCTGGTTTATTTTCATCCAGCTCCTTTGGACTTCACAGCATTTCCCAGTTTTTAAACATCCACATTTGGTTTCTAGATTCTCCCTAATCCACCACATTTTACAGGATTATGCCACTCCTTTATTCCAGCCTCAAAGGAATTCGTTGCACCTCACCTGCTCCGGACATCACTAGGACTGGTAAAACCCCCCAAAATTTCCCAAGTCGTCACCCTTCCCACACCCAAACCCCAGGAAATCCTCCCTACCCAAAATTCCATGAACCAGGAGTGTGCAGCACTCCAAACTTAGTTTACACCCCGTTACCCCTGAGGGTTCACACCAGTCACTCACTCCCACAGCTCACTGAAAGTGGAGTTTCTCTTATCTGGTTTTGATGTCCTTTATATTTTCTTTTCCTACTTTTTCCTCTTTCCCTCTGTGAATTTTAAGTTATTTAAAAATGCCAAATTGTCTCCTGTGATGCCGTCTGAAAGAGGGAAGAAAGATCCTTCTTTATCCAGCCTATATTCCAGCACTGCTGGTCAGCAGATCGAGACTGGTGCCACTACTAAATGATCTTTTTTTTTTTTTTTCTAACCTCAAGTCTGTCCAGTGTGAATTTAAAATCCCACCAAATCCCTTGATCTTTACCAACAGTTCTTCCCCTTCCTCAGGCATTACTGGAATTCAGGTGGAAGCCCTGAAGTCCAGGCTTGTGGTTTCCAAGTGATTCTTTTCAGACTTTAGGCACATTAAAACCAAAGTGTGATACTGCAGGGATGGTATTTTGAGCAGCTCTAAGGACATTCATAAAGAATGTTACAGTGCTCCAGCAGCAGGGAATGTCACACAGCAGGATAATTTGGGGGGCAGGAGGTAGGAAAGGTTTCCATGGGCAGAAGCAGCTGGAAGGCCTGTGATGGCCATGAGTTCTTTGCACTTCTCAGATCCAGTTTTTCCTCACAGGGATGCAAGGTACAGATTTCAGTCAATAATATAAGATAGAGAAATAAAAGTATTAGGGCTTTTATAATCAAAGATTCCTATAAACTTATGTATTTCCACTTTCCTAGAGAAAGGTGCAGCCTCACATGTCACATCAGATCTGCAGCCCGTTTCTCCAAGGTGTGTCTGTGCTGACTCCACATTCCTCAACCTCTCCACTACAGAATTTAGCAACTGAGCCAACAAAAAAACAACAGCTTTTGCCTCTCTTCCCCCCCCCTCAGGGACACAATCACCAGCTCAGATCTCTGCTGGGGGTGGCCTGGAGGGAAAAGCAGAACCATCCCTTTCCACAAATTTCCAAACTCCACAAAAAAAAGACAAGAATGTGTTTTGCAAAATCAGGGTAGAGCTTCCTCCCAGCACTTGTGCTGACCCTGGGGGCTCCTTCAGTGCCCCAGGCTGGCAGGGAATTAATCCAGCAGCAAACCCCAAATGATTTTCTGACAGCTTTGGGTACTGAATCAGCCCCCCAAGAGGTCAGATCAAGTGCCAGCTGGTGAAGGAGGAACACAGGGAATGATCCATCCATCCTTTTGGAGGCATGGAGCTATCAGCTTGTATCTAACTTTCTCAAACTGCCTCCCCAGACCTCCCTCTTCCACAATTTAGTAATAAAAGTCACCATTTTTTAAAATATATGATTTAAATACCTTTTAAGTTATCTGTAAATCGAGCATTTACACCATGCAAGTCACTCTGACAAAAAAAAAATACATACAAATAAAGCCCTGGCTCCTACTGAAGTTTCTGATCACAAATCAACCCATCACTATCAGAATGAACTAATTCATAAGATGAGACTCTATGTTTCCATTTAACTTGACTTTTCCCAACCCCTCCAAGCCTGAATCCCATGAAACTCTGTGAGAACAATTTCAATGAAAACAAAACAAACTTGTAAAACCATGGCATTGCAGCACGGTGACAGTATCTGAAGCACATTCCAGCATTTGAAGTACTGGTGGCATTTAATAATTTAGTTTCTTCAGTCAAAAAGTTTCCCACTATGGAGCATAAGCTGTAAAAGAGACTTCAAGTGGGGTCTTTTTTCCTTCTTTCATGTTTTTCTTTTTAAAACTGACATAGAAGCCAATTTAAGTTTATGTTGCTGCTGAAATACCAAATCCCCTTAGTGGCAAAAGCACCTGGAATTTCTCCTTCATCCCCATGAGGACTCAATCCAGTGAGGCCTGCAAACCAATGCAGCTGGAAATGGGATTAAAAAAGATCCAGCTGATTGAATCCCCAGATCTGACTGACTGCAGGAACACTACTGTAAGGGAGAGAGCAGGAACACATTTTCAGGAGCACGATTCCTGGCCTGAAACAGCTTTACAGACACTTGTAAAGTCCCATCCCAGATTATTTACCCAAACACTGACTCTACTCTGCAGAGGTTTCAGCTTGGAAAAGTAGAAAAGCCACTGACTCAGTAAAATAAAAGCCTTAAATATGCAACAAAAATTCCTGAATAACAGTAGCAATAGCGTTAGGAAAGCCAATCCCTGCTCCAGTCTGGAACAGCAGGCCTGGAGCTCGTTGGTTTTAGGTTTACAAACATGTCCACTCCATACGATTCATCTATTTAAAAATCACAAAAGTTCAGACAAAACTAATTTTAAGCCCCGGCAAAAACTGCCTGCACAGGGTTTACGTATTTTTGTTTTAAATAAAAATATAGAAAAGCAGCAAGACAGCAATTCCTGCCCCAAAACCCTGCACGGTGATGTTTCACAAAGACTTTGCTACAGAAGTTTTAACATTTCCACTCGTTCTGACCGAAAACACAATGCAGGTTATCCTGGTAAACTTTTTTAAGATTAAACTGGTTTCCAGTCCGACTTGCACAACAATTAAAAAAGCAACTTTAAAAAAACCTGACACCCAAATACCCACCTTGAGCAAATACTCCTCCCTCACTAAAAACACACCAGTGACACAAACACATCAAGGGAGGAGAACCCTGGGGGTAGCACAACTCTGTTCCCTAAGCCCTGTCTTTCACCATTCATTCCTATTTTTAATTTCCTGGAGACCAAATTTTTCCAACCTCACCTGCCCTGAAGTAGAAACACTCCTGTATCACACCTTATTATAGTGAATTAGTATGAAAAAGCCATATTCTAAGGAAGACATTGCTCAGGATTACTACATTCTTTAATATTTTTTGTCACCTCCAGTTTAGAATTTAACTCATCACCTCCACAGCTCCCTCCGATGCTGCAGCGAGTTAAGAAGTTAGAATTATGCTGAAAAAACCCCCAAAACAAAGTACTGACCCCAATTCAAAGGAAAACAAGGCTGATCCGCTAAATAAAAAGCAACTAACTGTTAAAGAGATCATCCGTACTGCAAATGTGCATCACAAACGTGAAGCTTAGCAACGCGTCTACTTCGGTATTAGTACAAAATCCATCCAGACAGTGAGATCTTAAGAGTAACTGTGAGGTTTGAAAGAATATCTGCTGCAGGTTTCACAAAGCGAGGGGGTTGCCTTCGACTATTAGGTTTAAATAAGAGCCCGAGCCACCCGGATGTGAGGCAGGAGCAAAGCTGTTGTTACAGGCGACAAGCAGCAAAAGGTAGATAACTCAGAAAACAGCTCCAAGAGCGGGCTGGAAGGCAACTCCGGAGAGAGGAGCGCAGGATTGCCGCTGCTCAGGGGCGGGACGGAAGGCGAGGGGCCCCTCAGGGCCCGGAGCCGCCATTTTGTCCCTCCCGGGCGCGCGGTCCCGGCCCAAGATGGCGCCGGGCGTCTCACGCGGGGCGCGCGGGGAGCGGCCCCCCCAGCACGGCCGCCGCCTCGCCCGCCCGCCAGCGGGATACGGGGGACACGGGGAGGGGGGGGACGCGGGGGCGACCATGCCGCCCGGAGGGAAAGGGTTAAAAGGGAAGGGATGGGGCCCGGCCGCGCAGCGCGCTCGGGCTCCGCGTATTACCCGCTCGCCGTAGTTCTGCTCCCCGCTGTCGCTCATCGTCCCGTCCCGCCGCTCGCGTTCCCACTCCCGCTCCCGCCGCCGCCGCCCCGACCGGACCGGACCGCACCGTCCGCGGCCACAACTCCGCCCGCACGGGAAGTGACGCGCACGCGGGGCCGCGCGCGCGCGCGCCCGACGGCACACAGGACACGCCCCCCCGCACGGAACGAGGCCACGCCCCCTACTGAGACCGCGCCCCCTCGATGAGAAGACCACGCCCCTGAGCTTTGGCCACACCCCCGTGACTGGGAGGCCGCGCCCCCCGGTCTGAGACCCCGCCCCCGCGCTGCCTCCCGTGGGGGAAAAACCACGCCCACGTATTGGGCTGCGACCACGCCCCCTATGAGGCCACGCCCCCACGCCGCTGACCCTGCGGTGAAGTCCCGCCCTCTCCGCCCTCAGGTGAGGCCTCCTCGCCCGTGAGGCGAAGGACACGCCCCCGAGTGCTCACCTGGAGGTGCAGGCCACGCCCTCAATGAACCCCCGCCCTCTATGAGGCCCCGCCCCCGGTGAAAGCCCCGCCCTCCGCTCCTCAGTGGGAGCTTTGGCTGTGTCCCCTCGCCCTCCATAGGCTGTGGAAATCGCTTAAAAACCTGACTACAAAGGGCTTTTTTTGAGTTTTAAGGCGGCAGTTCAGCGCAGGTGGGGAGAGGGGAGCGGGATGTTTCTAACGCGCCCGCTCGAGGGCAGCAGAGCATCGCCGAGCTGGCGTTTTCCCTCGGCCCTTGGAGTTACTTCTGCATAAAACAGTCCAGTGAGGAGAGGCACAAACACCTCCGGTTTAACCAAAACACCGACTTATTCTGTGCTTCACAACACTGCGCGAGGCTTGGAGTCTGGAGACAGGAGACATCCCACCTGCTCGGCTCGTCCCAGGGAATCCCAGGATGGTTTGGGTTGGAAGGGACATTAAAGCTCATCCCATGGGCAGGGACACCTTCCACTATCCCAGGTTGCTCCAAACCCTGTGCAGGCCTGGACTAGGTCTGACCTGTCTTGGAGTTCTCATCTATTTCCATCAGCTTAGACACTCATGAGAAGACACAACCCAGAGGCTGCTTGGCTGCCTTCCCTCTCCCTCCCAGCCCCAAGAACACGAAGGTGAATTTACCAGATAAAAGATGAAGGTGAAAGTATTTTTGCAGCTTTTGCTGGTTTAACCCCACTTGGGGTTTTTAATACCACAGGGGGTCTTTTTATGTCACTTTTCAAGGGTTTCATCTCAGTGCTTTACAGCATTACAGGGTGTTACAGCACAGTTAGTGACACACTGATCCGGAGCCAGAAGGGACTCACACTAGGATTATCTCCTGGTGGATGTGGTCCACCTCCTGGCTCTGCACAGCCCCAGAAATCCCACCCTATCCCTCAGAGGATCATCCAAACCCTCCTGGAGCTCTGGCAGCCTTGGGGCTGTGCCCACTGCCCTGGGGAGCCTGGGCAGTGCCCAACCACCCTCTGGGGGCAGAACCTTTTCCTGAAATCCAACCTGACCCTGCCCTGACACAGCTCCAGCCATTCCCTGGGTCCTGTCCCTGGTCACAGATTGGTACTGTCCCTTCTGAGGAAGCTGCAGACCCCAGTGAGGTCTGACCTCAGTCTCCTCTTCTCCAGCTGATCAGACCAGGTGGCTTCAGCCTTTCCTTTTGTTGCAGGAAGTTTTTTAATGGCCATTTGTGTTCCAGCCCTTGGTCTGTGTTTACAAATCTAGGCAGTCCTTGACCCTCAGAGACTGTAAACCCAAAACTGCCCACCACCCTCACTGCAGAACAAGGCACTGCCCACCCCTCCTCGAGCTCTTCCCCCTCACCAGGGGGAGTGAAAAGACACTGGCAGGCATAAATCAGCTGGAATGTCCCAGGAATGAGGGCCCCTCTGCTGTCCCAGTGGTGGCAGGCATTCCAATGCTCATGAAAATGCACTGAGCAGAACAGGGCTCAGGGGAAGAGGGACAGCTGATCTGAGTGCTCAGATCATTCACATCTAAATTTGGGTAACCAAGAGCTAGGGAAGCCTCCCTCCCTACCTTCCAGGAACACCTGAGGCTCTGCAGCAGTGACACAGACCTGTGAGATGATGCCAAGGGGATTATCTCCCTGCTCCCAGTAGCACACAGCTTTTCCTTTCCCTTTGTGCTGGGACTGCAACTGGATTTAAGAGATATTTTTTGTTTGCTTAGGCCATTTCCAGCTTGTATTCCCACGTGAACGTGGATTTGGAGGCCTCCTGGCTGTGTTCTCCACAGCAATATTCCCATCAGAGTTTATAATACTCCCTTGTGCGGTTACAGTCAAAGTCTCTCCCTCAGTCCGTTCACAGATGACACCAGGTTGGGTGGGATGTGGATCTGCTGAGGGCAGGAAGGCTCTGCAGGGGGTTCAGGACAGGCTGGATCCATGGGCTGAGGGCAACGGTGTGAGGGTCAACAGGGCCAAGTGCCAGGTCCTGCCCTTGGGTCACAACAACTCCCTGGAAAGCTCCAGGCTGGGGTGGAGGGGCTGGAAAGGTGGGAAAGGCCTTGGGAGTGCTGGTGACGGCGGCTGGACACGAGCCCAGGTGTGCCCAGGTGGGCAGGAGGCCAAGGGCACCTGGGCTGTGTCACACCCAGAGTGGGCACAGGCCCAGGGCAGGGATTGTCCCCCTGTGCTGGCACCGCTGAGGCCCCTCCAGGGCTGTGTCCAGTTCTGGGCCCCTCAGTTCAGGAAGGACATGGAGGGGCTGGAGCGTGTGCAGGGAAGGGAACGGAGCTGGGGAAGGGTCTGGAGCAGCAGGAGGGGCTGAGGGAGCTGGGGGGGCTCAGCCTGGAGAAAAGGAGGCTCAGGGGGGACCTTCTGGCTCTGCAAGTCCCTGACAGGAGGGGGGAGCCGGGGGGGTCGGGCTCTGCTCCAGGGAACAAGGGACAGGAGGAGAGGAAACGGCCTCCAGCTGTGCCAGGGGAGGTTTAGATTGGACATCAGGGAAAATTCCTTCCTGGAAAGGGCTGTCCAGCCCTGGCACAGCTGCCCAGGTCAGTGGTTGAGTCGCCACCCCTGGAGGGATTTAAAAGCCATGTGGATGTGGCACTTGGGGACATGGGATAGTGGTGGCCTTGGCAGTACTGAGGGATGGTTGGACTTGATGGACCTTATGGACTTGAGTGCTGAAATGCCAACATAAGGAGCAATTTCCAGGGCTCACAGTGCCTTGTAGAGACAGTTATTATCAGTTCCTTTTGCCAGTAACACACATTCCATGAATACATTTACATGGGAATTGGGATCCTGCTGATTTGCAAATCAAAGTAAAATATGATGTTTCTTCATAAAGAACGTGTGATGCACAGGAAGGAGCCTGGAGGGATCAGGATGATATGTCCCCCACTTATAAAGAGACCATAAACATGGAAAGAGGGCAGAACATTGAAGTCAAGGTGGGCCAGGAATTTCCTTCTTGCCTTATTCCTTGGGAAAAACCCCCACAGATTTAGTGAAGCAGAGCAAAGGGAGCCAAAACACTAGTGAATTTAAAAAGGATCTGTAGAAGAGCACAGGAAGGTACAGGGAGGCAGAGAGAGCTGAGCCAGCACTGTCCTCTTCACTTGGATCTGACAAGGACAATGACACCTTGCAATGAAAATGTGCCTTGCAGCCCAGTTGTTTCACCTCTTAATCCTGCTCCTTTCTCACATCCCCCTTTAGTAACTCAGTGTCATGGAAGAACAAAGATTAAGTGGAGATTAAGAATATTTAAGTGAAGATTAAAGATTAGGAACGAAGAGTAAGGAAAAAGTCCTGAGTAGGAAGCCTGTTCATGGCAAGGAGCTGCTGTAACAGCCCCCAGAACAGCAACTTCCCTCTCTCCAGTCATGTGTAATCCCCAAAATTGATCCTGAGTGGAGCAGAGTGGCTCGTGCCTACGCTGCTGAGGTCTCTGGGCTGCTCTTACTGCTTCCAAATCAACTCCAAATCAAGTTTCCAGCTGTGCCTCAGCTGGGCAAAGCACTGAAGTCCACCCATAGGTCCTATTGAGATTGAACTTTTGATGTTAATTTTCCAGGTTTTTTCCAACAGATAATCAACCAAAGGGGGAAAAAAATGTAAAAAGAAAGGTGGAAATGCCTTAAATTCCTGATTCCAAGTGCATTTAATGCTGTTTCATAAACCCACCCCCACAGTTTCTTTCCAGGATCGATTGAATGAGCGTCCCCTGCTGTATCTGATATGTTTACCACGTAGAAGGTTCGCTTGGGGGGTGCTAATTTAGCTTTCCTGTACTGAATTGCAGGCTGTGAAAAAAATCCACACTTCTGAAAGTTGTGGAAAGGTGTTTGGTTTTTTTTTTTCCAGCGGCGCACTCTGATCTCGACATGTCCGGAGCTGCAGACCAGCCTGGCAGCTCCCGGCTTCCCTGCTCCTCTCCTGCCCCCACACGACACCCGGACACGCTCCCAGAGCGCACAGACACCACAGTTGGGAGCGAGCCAGCTCGGGAATCATTAGGGAACGTTTGGCAGCTCTGCTGCCAGCAGGGACAGACAGTCTCTCAAAGAGCTTTTCCGTGGCAGCGTGTGTGGCACCTTCTCCTGGTGAGCTCCCTCTGCCATCCCGCCAAGCCCTTCCCGGCTCTGTGCTTCCCAAAGTTCTGCCACACCAGCACTTGTGCAGCTCCTCGCTGGAGGGCGACTGGAGAAACGATCCAGCTGGGACCTTTATCCCTGAGTGCCGTCTCTCCTTCCTGCAGAAAGAGCAGATGGAAATGAGCGGAACAGAATCGTTTAGGTTGGAAAGGTCATCAACCATAAACAAGTCCACCAAGTTGTTCCCTGGGAGCAGAGCCCGACCCCCCTTCCCCCCCAGCTCCCCCCTCCTGTCAGGGAGTTGCAGAGCCAGAAGGTCCCCCCTGAGCCTCCTTTTCTCCAGGCTGAGCCCCCCCCAGCTCCCTCAGCCCCTCCTGCTGCTCCAGCCCCTTCCCAGCTCCATTCCCTTCCCTGGACACACTCCAGCCCCTCATTACTTGCTCTGTGCAGTTGGCTGTGATTTCCTTTTGCTGTGGGTGTTTGTCTTGGGAATTCATTGTTGGCTGAGCCAGGTCTTGCCTGTCATGAAATCCCTTGTCCTAGTCAGAATGGAGCTGTGCCGTGTCCCTCAGTGGTTCAGATGTGGCCGTGGTGAAGCAGGACTAGTGCTGCTCTAGTCATGTGGGAACACGTAGGGAGCAGAAGCTTTCCCAGAAATCCTCTCCAAAGGCTTTTTTTCCAAAAGTTCTGCACAAGCTCCTCTATTAACTTGGCCCAGGAGTGCCTACCTGCCTCTGGAAGTGTCTTGCACTCTTGGCTGTCTCCTCAGAGGGGCTGAAGAGGGGATGCTTCCCAAAGTGAAAGCTGATGGAGCCTGGTGGTCTCTGGTGCCGTGCCTGCCTCCATCCATCACATTTCCGTGATGACACGAGTCTTTTGTTGGCTCTTTCCAACCTCGGCATTTCCTGCCAACATCCAAACGGTGCTGCTGGACCCGGAGCAGTGAGGGCTGCACAGAAGGAATGTCCTGTGGGTGGAATATCTGCTGGAGAGCTGCCATGAGCAGAGCATCCTAGGAACCACAGCGCGGTCAAACTTGCCGTGACGCTGCACGGGAGCAGTTACAGGAACAACTTGTTGCTCAGAGATGAGACATTCTCAAACATGTGGGGCTTTCCTGAAGATGTCCCAGTGGCTGCCCTGGAGAGGAGGAAGTAGACCCCATCTCCAGGAGGGCTGACCACCTCGCTGGGATGCCAGGAGGATAAAACTGTCAATGCCTCCCCCAAAGCCATGCTGCTCCTTCTATCCCAGTTAACAGCTCTTCCTAACCAGAATGGTGCTAGGTAGGGATCAGCTTCTGGGAGGCATAAAGGTGCTGTCAGCAGAGTGGGGTAGCACCAAGAGAAGTGGCTCTGGTTGCCCCTCGAGCTTCCAGGACTCAAAAAGGAGGTATCCATATAGGCACTGGCATCTCTACGGAAGTGTCAGCGAGTTCCAGCTAATAGAAGAAGAAACCACTCCATGCAGGACCTGAGGGAACAGCTGGAGCTGTGTCAGGGCAGGCTCAGGTTGGATCTCAGGGAAAGGTTCTTCCCCCAGAGGGTGGTTGGGCACTGACCAGGCTCCCCAGGGCAGTGGGCACAGCCCCAAGGCTGCCAAGAGCTCCAGGAGGGTTTGGACAACCCTCTCAGGCACAAGGTGTGATTGTTGGGGTGTACAGGGCCAGGATTTGGACTGGATGATCCTTGTGGGTCACCTCCAGCTCAGGACATTCCATGATTCTATGATTCCATGATTCCGTGACGGCAGACACCTCATCAGTGATGGTGACAAACAGGGAGAGCTGTGGAGCTGTGGCTGCTCCCAGCAGCAAGGGCAGGTCACCACTACACTTCAAATTCCCTTTATGTGACTCATACCCCAACAGCAATCCCATGCCACATCCAGGGAATGTTTGGTTCAGTAGCCAAGAAGCTCGGGGGTTCCAACACTTCCTTCTGAAGCTCTTGTGGGAATCACAAGTGAGCTGTGAGACTCTGCATGGAGCGATCACGGGTCACAGCAACCATTCTGGTCAGAAATTAGAGCTTTTCTGAAAGGAGAAAATACATACAAGGGTCATGTGCAATAAATTGCTTTCCTGGGCCTCCACAAAGCAATTAAACAAGTGATAATGGGGTCATTATATAAAATACTGATACAGAGCTGGAAAGGGAATGTATGCTGCCACGTAGCGCAGAGCTGACTGAAGGTACTCCAGATATGACCCCAAGTGTGCAAAGAGCTTTTAGCTCTCTTGCTCCCACAGACCAAAGAAGTGACTACAATCCACCACCAGGAATTAGGGGTGAGGTGGGACTTCATCCATCCCTGCTCTGGAACACTGAAAGATTGGACAGATTGAAAGACCCAGGAATATGGAAAGATCCAGGGCTGTGAGCGGGACATGGATGTGCCATGGATTGTAGGTGATCCTGACGAGGCCACGTTGTCCCAGACCTCAGGGCTTCTCCTGTTCCTCTCTCCATGTCCTTCTCAAGTTGGTACACGTTATTTAACCTCTCTCCTTTTAAAAGACCAGGGAGGAGGTTTGCCTGAGGTGCTTATTGATGCTACTTGCAGTATGAAACTTGGGAATAAAATTGATTTTATTTAAATAACCTGAATGAAACAAATGTTTGTGCATGGGTCAGTCCCAGCAGAGTGTCAGAGCAGACAGTGTACAGTTAAACTGACCAACCTGTGCTTTTGCCAGCAGGATGAGCACAAAAATCTCTCCATGGCATCTAGAAAAGATTCCTTAATCTCCTTAACCTGTCTCAGGGACAGGCTTCACTGCCAACAGGGCAACAAAGCACGGCTGGGGTTGGGATTGCACAGTTGAGTGGTTGAAAACATGCTCAGGTGTTTCCATATTCCACTGGAACTGAAAACAGCCTGGGATTTGGAGAAGTATTGCAATGCCATGGACATTGGCGTCCCTCGGATCCTGCAGCTGCTCTGACTGAGACACAAGCAGGCACCCAGATCCTGAGTCTCAGAGGCACCTCACGCCAGCTGGGATGTGGACAGCTGTGTACAGAAAAGCCAGGAATTCCCAAAAATTGCTCCATCTGCCTCCAAGTGTGCGTATCCAGCTCTAAAATCTCATGTACCCCCTGTGCTCTGGCCCCCAGCCCGGGGTCCTGGCTATCCATGGCTGTGACAGCAGCCCAGTGCTGAGAGAGGAGGGAAATGCAGTGGGATGATCTGCCTAACCCACTTATCCACATTTTTCCTGAAAAGTGCATGCCCATTGATCCCAATAAGCACATTGCTCGGCCTTTCTCTTTTCCAGGTGTGTGGCAATCAGGAGGGAAGGGAGCTCAGTGCCAACCCATCTCCTCTCTCCACACAGGACCACAAACAAGGGTTCACTTCCAGCATGTTTCATAGAATTATGGAATCGCTAAGGCTGGAAAAGCTCTCCAAGATCCTTCAGTCCAACTGTCAACCCAGCACTGCTGTGTTCCCCACTGGCTCATACCAGCAATACTGTGGCAGTAGGACCAGGGCAGGGATTGTCCCTCTGCCCTGGGCACGGCTGAGACCCCTCTAGGGCTGTGTCCAGTTCTGAGCCCCTCAGTTCAGGAAGGACATGGAGGGGCTGGAGCGTGTGCAGGGAAGGGAACAGAGCTGGGAAGGGTCTGGAGCAGCAGGAGGGGCTGATGGAGCTGGGGGGGCTCAGCCTGGAGAAAAGGAGGCTCAGGGGGGACCTTCTGGCTCTGCAAGTCCCTGACAGGAGGGGGGAGCCGGAGGGGGTGGGGCTCTGCTCCCAGGGAACAAGGGACAAGAGGAGAGGGAACGGCCTCGGGCTGTGCCAGGGGAGGCTCAGGTTGGATATTGGGGAAAATTTCTTCACTGAAAAAGCTGTTAAGCATTGGCAGGGGCTGCCCAGGGAGGTGGTGGAGTCCCCACCCCTGGAGGTGTCCAAGGAACGACTGGTTGTGGCACTGAGTGCTCTGGGCTGGGGGACAAGCTGGGGACTGGGCACAGGCTGGACTTGATGATCTTGGATGGCTTTTCCAACCTCAGTGGTTCTGGGATTCTGTGATTATGTAAACCATGTCCCCAAGTGCCACATCCACACTCCTGATCCCTTCCATTGGCACTGGTGCACCCAAACACCAACACAATCAACCAACCACTCACCAGCCCCCATCCCACAGTTGTTCCTGTTGCTGGATAAGGTGCAAACACACAGAAAAACATTGGGAAACACTGCATTAATGCCTTTTTTTGGACTGTCTTTGCTAACCACACCACTTCTCCAGGCCTTTTTATTCCAGCTCTCCCATTCAATCACTGAAGCTGCTGTTACACCCCTAAAGATACAAACTGTGTCATAAGGTGGTGTAGAAATCCAGCAGTCCAGGATTGGATCTCTGAAGGACTTTGGGTCTGTAAGAACGAGTCCTGAGCTGCTTGACTTCTGACTTTGGTTCAAAGGTGAGCCTTAGTTTTCTTGTTGCCCCACAGGATAAGAGCAGTAAGAAACTATTGCGCTCTGTTAGTCATTCCTGAGAGAGTAATTAACTCTTACTTGTGCAAAACATATTTTTTGAGGGCTGAACTGTCACCCTTTGGAATGTTTAGGAGTTGAGTGAAGAGAACCCGGTGAGAAATAGTTATTATAGAAAATGTGGATATATTTTATTTATGCACACTTCATTCATATATAGATATAGGGATACACTTTACCCATATATAGATGTAGGGATACACTTTATACATATATAGATGTAGGGATACACTTCATTCATATATAGATGTAGGGATACACTTTACCCATATATAGATGTAGGGATACACTTCATACATATAGAGATACATAGGGAGATATAAGGATGTATGTGTAAGGTCAGATATAAATTTACACACTCATGTGTGTTATTCCAAGGGGGAATGGGTTCGCATTGAAAAAGAGTAGGTTCAGATGGGATATCAGGAAAAAATCCTTCCCTGGGAGGGTGGGGAGGCCCTGGCACAGGTTGCCCAGAGAAGCTGTGGCTGCCCCTGGATCCCTGGAAGTGTCCAAGGCCAGGCTGGACGGGGCTCGGAGCAACCTGGGCTAGTGGAAGGTGTTGGAATGAGGTTGGAATGAGGTGATCTTTAAGGTCTCTTCCAACCCAAACCGCTCCACGATGGCTCTATAATACAAATATACACCCACAAAGACGCAGCTGTGCGTACAAACCACGCTCTGAACAAGACATAATTAAACAACTAATCAGCTTTACACGACTAATCAGCTTTACACGTAAATATGAATAAATGACTCAAACTGCGCCTGATGCGCGGCCGGGCCAGGCCCCAGCGGGGCCGGTGGGGGCCCGTGGGGGCCGGGCCGGGAGAAGGCGGCGGCTCCATCCCGAGAGGAGGCGGTGGCTCCATCCCCCGCGCTCCGGAGCCCGCCCCGGCCGGGCGGAGCCTGAGGGCGCCGGTGCCGCCCCTGGAAGCCGGCCTGGCCCGGCCCGGCATGAGGCTGAGCCGGGCGGCCGTGCTCCGGCAGGCCAAGGCCGCCGCGCTCGACGGCGTCCGCCGCCTCAACTGCTGGTGCGCCGGGGGACCGGGAGGGGACGGGGAGAGAGGGGTGGGGAGGGCACGGGCAGGGATGGGGGAGGCACAGGGATGGGGAGAGCACGGGGATGGGGAAGGGACAGGGATGGGGAGAGCACAGGGATGGGGAAGGGACAGGGATGAGGAAGGGACAGAGATGGGGAAGGGACAGGGATTGGGGGAGACGGGTAGAGATGGGGAAGGAGGACAAGGATGGAGGGGGG
>NW_020884902.1:8815116-8831015 GCF_003945725.1 Corapipo altera
GCAAGGCTAGGGAAGGGGGTCAGACAGGACTGGGTGGGGGGGGGGGGAAGAATGGAGGAGGGACAGGCAGGGATGATGTGGAGGGTCAGGGAGGGATGGGGAGGGGGAGCATACAGGGGTGGATGAGGAAGGACAGCAGTGATGGGGAAGGGGAACAGGGATGGAGGGGAGTCAGGGAGGGATGGGGAAGTGGGACAGACAGGGATGAGGAGAAGGGACAGGGGTGGGTGAGGGCAGACAGGCAGGGATGGGGAAGAGGGGCAGGGATGGCATTAGGGAACAGGGAGAGGTGGGGAGTGGGGACAGGAAGAGATGGAGAAGGGGGATGGGGAGAGATGTGAGAGAGGCAGGGATGGGTGAGGATGATGAGTGATGGTGAGTGGGGACAGGGATACAGGGGGGACAGGCAGGGATGGGTGAGGGGGGCAGGCAGGGATTGGTAAGCAGGAACAGCAGGCATGAGGAGTGGGGACAGGGAGGGATGGGAAAGGGGGAGAGGCAGGAATGGGGACAGGGCACAGGGATGGGCCTGGGGGTCAGGCAGGAATGTGGCTGGAGGGACAGGCAGGGATGGGGCTGGGGAGGCACAAGCAGGCCCGTGACAGACTCTGCTGCAGCAGTTTGGTGGGGCCGAGTGGGGGCTCAGGCGGTGCACGGGGTGTGGGGGGAGCAGGGGGTGGCTCACGCTGCCATGTCCCCCTGACCCCCCTCTCCTCCCGCAGGGGCAGCCACCTGACAGATGTAAGTCCCAGAGGAGCCAGCGAGGAGCCCCAGCCTGCGGAGCCTGGGCCAGCAGCTGGAGTGGGGACGGGATGCTGGGGGTGGCAGCGTTCAGGCCTGAGATTGGGCTGGCCCCGTGCCAGTGAGCTGCAGGCCTTTTCAGGGTTGATCAGCATCTTACACCATAAAAAAAACCCAAAAAACCAAACCAAAAGGGACTGCTGTTGTTTCCAAATTGGAAAATTTCTCTCTGAGGCCTTGCGTGAGCCCCGGACAGCAGGACCCTGAGTTCTACCTCGTCTGTTTGGGACTTTGGATGAGGTTCTGTTGGTAGGAGAGGGCTGGCAGAGGTGAGAGGGGCCTTTCCTGCCTGTGGAGGCTGCAGAGTTGCTGGAGCAGAAGAACAGCATGTTGCTGTTTGGAGTCTGTGCTTCCACTCCTGGGGAGAGAGGCCGGAGGAGCTGCTGACTCTGCACTCACTGTGGCAGCAAATCTCTCTGGTGGTGTTAAACTCGGGTTAGACTGAAGCAAACCTAAATTCCTGATCGTGCTTTTTGTGATTTCAGTTGGGTTTATTGTGATTTCAGTTGGGTTTATTGATATTTTTTCCCACCTGTGCCAACGTGCTGTTTCTGTCTCTCCCTGCCCAGATCTCGATATGCCGGGATTTGCCCAACATCGAGGTGATCACATTCAGGTGAATGCCAGGCTGCCAGCTTTGGAGAGGGCAGGGAAATCACCTTTTTCCTGGAGCTTGTTTTCTTCCCACCTCGCTGTGGTTGTGTGTCTGAGCTGCCTGGCTCTTCGTGCCCCATTTCTCATGCAGCAGGGATGTAGAAATGATTATTGCTCACTAGCTCCTCTGTACCTTCCCCTTTGCTCCTCAAGAAAATAACCCCTGTTTCAACAAGAGTTAAAACTCCATTGTTAAAGTCCCATTCCATAGTTTGGGTGGGGATCATCGTGGCCTCTGTATGTGGCCTGTTTGCAGGGTGCTTGTTGAAATGCTTCATGGATCTCTCAGAGCTTTTCCTTTCCATAATACACCCAACTTTTCACCCATCCTGGGAATCCCATGGAGCCAATGCTCTGCGAAGTGGAGTTTGGGAATCTTATATGGCTTCTCCTTCGGTGGGTCTGAGGAAGTGCCACAGGAAAGGGGGCAGGTCTGGGGGAAGCAGAGGCTCTTTGCCATCCTCAGCAGAGGAGCGCCGGCTGTTTTAATTCTACCCTCTGTTCACAGAGATAAAATGCCACAACCCACGGGCTGAATATCCCTCACCCTACTGTGCCAGGGCGAGGCTGTAGCAGGAAAAGGGGCTGGTGAGGCTGTAGCAGGAAAAGGGTCTGGGAAGGTGCAGGAAGGGAGGGATGGGCTCTGACCGTGTCTCTGCAGCGTGAACAGCATCTCGGACCTCGAGCCGCTGACGCAGTGCCGGAACCTGAGCGAGCTCTACCTGAGGAAGAACAACATCACGAGCCTCAATGAGCTGTTCCACCTCAAAGGGCTGCCCCGGCTGCGGGTGCTGTGGCTGGCAGAGAACCCCTGCTGCGGGCAGGACCCCCACCGCTACCGCATGACGGTGCTGCGCAACCTGCCCGGCCTGCAGAGGCTGGACAACCAAGGTGGGTGTGGGCAGGGCACCGACAGCCCTGAGCCAGGGGAACTGGAGGCAGTGGTGTGTTGGTTCCTCTCTCTGAGGCATCCTTTGATTTCTCTTTGAGTGAGGATGTGGCAGAGGTTGAGTGTTCCATCTGGGAGATCCAATGTTTCTAAGCTGTTTTCCCCCTCCCCCTTTTCCCGCTCCCTCTCCTCCTTCCATTCCCCCTCTCCCTTATCCATCCCTATGCCCTTCCTCTTTCCTTTCCCTTTTCCCTTCTTCCCTTTCCCCCTCTCCTTCCTCTGCCTTTTCCCCTTCCCCTTTCCTCTTTTCCCTTTCCCTTTCCCTTTCTGTTTCCCTTTTCCCTTCTCCTTCCCCCTCTCCTTCCTCTCCCTCTCCCCTTTCCTCTTTCCTCTTTCCTCTTTCCTCTTTCCTCTTTCCTCTTTCCTTTTCCCTTTCCCCTTCTTCCCCTTCTCCTTCCTCTCCCTTTCCTCTTTCCCCTTCCCCCTTTTCCCCTTTCCCCTTTCCCTTTTCTCCCTTTACTCCCTTTTTCCTTTTCCATTCCCTTCCTCTCCCTCCCCATCCCTTCCCCACACCAGCAGAACCAAGAGCACCTCATTATAGCTCAGGCAGTACCACTAATTAGTGGTTTTTTAGGGCTGTCTCCTTTGCTGTGGCCAGACAAAGGTTCTGCAACTGGATCTGCTGTTGTAGAAAAGCTTCTCTGTTGTTTTTTTTCTATCTGGTAGCAGCAATTTTGTGGCTTTTGCAGCCTTCTCCAGAGACAAGAAATAGGAAAGCATGTTTGCATCCCTCCCTGTTACCCTCCTCTGAGAGGCTGGGGATGGCTCCCAGCATCCTCCTGCACAGGTTTCACTGCAGGAGGAGGGTGACAGCAAAATGCTGGAGAATTCCTGGAGCAAACCCCTTGGGTTACATCTCCCTGGGCTGCTGCAGCTCATAGCAACAGGCTTTCGTTTGGGCTTTTGCAGCAGTGACAGAGGAGGAGCTGTCCCAGGCCCTGGTGGATGGTGTGGAGATCACGGCCCCCCCAGCCCGGAGGAACGTGGAGAACGGCTGGGCCGAGCGCACGGAATCCAGCGCCGCTGGATCCACCGCGGAGCCCGGGAGCGAACTGCTGGACTCCAGCCTGGAGGAGACAAAGTGAGGGCTCACTTGGGAGCTGCTGGGATTTCTGGGCTGAACACCTGTGTGGCATGAAAGGACCCTGCTGTTCCGAGGGCTGGGCCCGCGGCCGGGGGGGGGTTCCTGTTGTTCCAGGTGCTGTGGGGAGCTGTGCTGTGGAATGGCACCGGTGGGGCTGGTCCTGTGTCTGCCAGACAGGCTCTGCTGTGCTGGGTGACTCGAGTGTGTCAGCTGCATGTGGAGACAGGGATGGATCCTCTCTGATCTGGGAGCTCCATCCGTGCCCAGAGTCCTCCAGCTGGATACTCCCTGCATGTTTGCCCATGATGGATTGGCCTGCCAGAGGAAGATTCTCCCACCTGGTCATAATAACATTTGCCCTTTTGTTTCAGCAAAATTCGAGAGGAGCTTGATATGAAGCCTTGTCCCAGGGATAAATATTCCTCCTTTTCCCCTCGAGAGACAGACTGCAACCGCAAGAAGAGAGTGAGTGTCTTTTAAAGACCAAATTGCTTTTCCTGTGGAGGACATGAAGGCCCTTGGATGTGTCCAGAGGGGAACAGCTGGTGCCAGGGCTGGAAGGAGTGTCCAGGAGCACCTGAGGGTTCTGTGTTTGTCTGGTTTGGAGAGAAGGAGGCTGAGGGGCCACCTCATCCCTCTCTACAGCTTCCTGAGGAGGGAGTGTGGAGAGGGAGGTGGTGAGGTCTTCTCTCTGGAATCCAGAAATAGGACACGTGGGAATAGTCCAAAGCTGTGCCAGGGAGGTTCAGACTGGATATTAGGAAGAGTTTCTTTAGCAAGAAGGGGGGTCAAACCTTGGGAAGGGACTGCTGAACTTGAACTTTAGGTGGTTCCTCAGCCACCCTCTGTGATGTAGCCCTGGATGAATCCCATGGATCTTGGTGGTTCTGCTGGGAATTGCTGTCTGCTGGGCTCAGTGCCATCGCATCGATCTAAACCACACTCTGCTTCTCTCTCATATTGGTTGCCTAGAGCAGCACCACAGGCTCTGACCATTAAAGAAGGGGGAAATGGCCTCAGGTTGCAGCTGGAGAGGTTCAGGTTGGATGTGAGGGAAAAGATTCTCCCTAGAAGGATGATTATTTAGGCTGTGGAATCTCTCCCTGGAGTTTTTCAAGCCGTAGTTTGACAGAGCCACAGCCTGGTGTTGGCAGCGTTCCTGCAGCGGGGGCAGGGCTGGGCTGGGGACCTCTGAGGGTCCCTTCCAGGGATTCCACCAGCTCTCCTCACTCCTCAGAGCAGAGGGCTCCTGTCCTTCCCCAGAGGGAGGGAAGGTGGGAGAGTGGCTGCTCCTGAAAGTGCCTTTCCCTACGGAAGCCAGGCTGGAGCGTGGCCGGGAGCCAGAGGCGTGTGGGCAGCTCAGCAGGACTGGGTGGATGAGTTGGTCCTGCATTCCAGGCTCCTCACGTGCCACAGCCTCTGCCTGTGTCTGCCCCCGGGGCTCGGTTGTTCCCTCCTGTGGCTGCAGGTGGCTGCTCCCAACTGCTGCCAGTGGTGGTGGTGGTGAGGGAGCTCCTAGAAAGAGCAGGGAAAATCCAGTGCCCATTTCCTAGCTGGCTTGTACAAAGCAGTGTCTGTCTTATCCCCACAGAACAACGTCCTGAATGCCATCCTGCTCCTCACGAAGGAGCTGGACGCCGAGGGGCTGGAGATCATCCAGCAGACGGTGGTGAGGAGGCTCCAGGCCTTGCAGAAGAAGGAGCTACAGGAGGAGTGAGGGTGCCCATGGCCATTCCAACCCTCCCTGGAGCCCCAGCCCTGCGGTGCCATCCTGCCCACACAACCCTGGCTGTAGCCAAAGCCTCGGTGCTCCCGCTGTGCTTCCCGTGGGGAGGGGCTGGGGCGGGAAGCTGCTGCTGGCTCCTTCTCCGGAGCTTTCCTGCCTGGGGAGCAGGCTCTGTTCGTGTTTTTATCCCGTGTCTTTGGAGCTGTTGGATGGGAACTGCAGGCAAAGCAGCAAAGCAGGAAGGAGCAGGGCTGCAGCCAGAGGTGCTGTGTGATCCAAGGGGGTGGCAACTGGAAAAGTCACCGCTCGTGGGCAGCTCCCACTCAGACCGACCCTCTGCCAGCCTGGGGTGTGTAGCAGCCTCTGGAGGCAGTTTCTACCACAAAGATTTGGTTTTGTGAAGTCTGTCAAGGAGACATTTCCTGAGATGATCACCAAGAACCGTGCAGGTTTTGAAGGTCAATGTCAAATTCTTAATTTCTTTTCCAAGTCCTGACTGGCTTCCTCTGGTCACGGCCAGTGCTTCCTTTAGAACTGCTGTGGGGGTCAGGCAGACCAAAGAAAACCTTGGAGCAGCCTCAGTGCAACACAAATGACTCCCAAATCCTGGATGCTCAGCTGTCCTCTCACCCCCACATTCCCTGCAGGCATTAGAGCAGCTTTAAGGAAACATCCAAGTGAAAGGGCCCTGGGCGGTGCTGCCTGCTTTGCCCAGACATCAGGGGTGGGCGTTGCTCTCTAACTGATAAAAATGCGTTTACTAAGGTTTTATAGAGCTGTTAAATACAAGCTAAACTGTTGTGACATACCAAATAAACCCAATTATCCCTCGAGGCTGTGTATGTCGTGGCTGGGGGCACTGCTCCATTACCTCTGGTTCACGGGGCACATTGTGAGCCCTGCCGAGCAGGAGGAGGGCTGGGATCCCTCACATTCCTGCTCCACTGGGCCTCTGAAATGGTGATCCTGCTCCCAGCAATGCTTCCCAAGGGCACGGGGTTTGGGGAACCTTCCTGCAGCCGCAGCGAGGGCAGGAAGCAAAGGAGAGGGTGAGGAGAGCTCAGTGCAGAGCCACCCCGGGCAGGACAATGGCCCTGAGATGGGACACAAGCCGGGCCCTGGCACTGCACTGTCCCTGTCCCCACTGTCCCTGTCCAGTGTCCAGGCCATGCTGCCTGGAAGGAACACTCATCAGGGAGTGTCCAGCAAGCCTGTTTGCCTGACCTCGGTGGGAAGGGACAATGTTTGACCCTCGTCACTTGGGGGGTATTTTTTGATGCCTTTAACTCCTCCAGTGACCTCAGTTGTTTCCTTCTGCGTTAAATCCAGCTGCAGTTGTGTGATTTATGATGTCCCAGACTTCCCTCGACAGCCAGGGCCCGGGAGACTTGTCCATCATCCCCTGTGCATGGTGTTCTGAGGGCAAGTCCTCTCCCAGGCTCCTGGCCTGTCCGTGTCGGGGGAGCAGGGGGAGCTGCTGGACCCCCCAACTCTTCTGGGATGAGAGTGATCAAAGGCATCATCGTGGTTTGTCATCAGGGCTCATTGGCCGTGCGGCTGGTGGAGCAATCGCCACGGCCTTGAGGACACTCTGACACAATTCCTGGGAAGTTGGGCTGTGAATCCCAGGGCAGGAGCACAGCTCTGCCTACGTGCCGTGCTCGTCATCCTTGGCTGGTGCGGGTGCTCCCGCTGCCCTGGCTGCTCCCCACGGCTCCTTGCAGTGTCCCTGCAAACCCCGGGGGGGAGGCTCCTGCCCTTCCCTCTGGCCCTGGCAGCCTGCCCTCCGCTGCAGGAGGCTCCTGGATTTCTGCTCTGCCCTCAATTCAGGGTGGGCTGGATGTGCCGGGAAGCCTGGGAGCACAGTCACGTCCCCTCCTGCTTAGCCTCTGCCTGCCCATCTGCCCCCTGGAATTTGGCCCTCCAGGGGTTTTTTTGGGTGGAAATGAGGTGTCAGGGCTGCAGTGACTCCGTCCCCCAACAAGCAGCTGGTCAGACACCCCTGTCCCCATTCCCACCCCGAACCTGGCTGCTGCAGGGCTGTGCTGTGACAGATTTTCCGTGTGACCTGCTCTCACCCTGCCCTGCCTCAGCAGGGAATATTGAGCGGCGAATGCAGATGATTCCCAGTTGTGGAAAATGCCAATGGCTGTGTGGATCCAGCACCATTTCCCTTCAAACCACCCTCAGGGCCTCTGGGAGGCCGATGGCAAGTCAGTGTGGGGTCTGTGGCTCAAGGGAGGTCCTGCTTGGGAGTGAGTTGGGGCTCCTCCAATGGGATTGGCCCATGGGATGGTGGAAGAGCCCTTTTCTCACCCAGAAAATGGAGCTCCAGGAGCGTCCAGATCCCTGCCTGGGGTCCCCAGAGCAGATACTTGTCTAGGAATAGCAGCAATGCCACCTCCATCAGCAATACCTGATATCCCTCCACAGCTCCAGCTCTGGCAGGGGAGAGACAATTGTTATTGTCTTCCTCCAGAGCCCAAAATGTGGCCAGTTAGGGGAAAGCGCTGAAATTAGGGGATCATACACTCATGGAATGGTTTGGTTGAAAAGGGACCTTAAATCTCATCTTATTCCACTCCCTGCCATGGGCAGCAACACCTTCCACTAGCCCAGGTTGCTCCAAGCCCTGTCCAATCTGACCTTGGACACTTCCAGGGATCCAGGGGCAGCCACAGCTTCTCTGGAAAACCTATGCCAGGGCCTCCCCACCCCCACAGCCAAGGATTTTTTCCCGATATCCCATCTAACCCTGCCCTCTGGCAGTGGGAAGCCATTCTCCCTTGTCCTCTCACTCCAGGCCCTTGGAAATAGTCTCTCTCCATCTTGTAGCTCCTTCAGGCCCTGCAAGGCCACAATCAGGTCACCCCAAAGCTTCTCCTCTCCAGGCTGAAAAATCCCAGCTCTCCAGCCTTTCCTCCCAGCAGAGCTGCTCCAGCCCTCTGACCACCTTGGGGCCTCCTCTGGACTCTCTCCAGCAGCTCCATGTCCTCCCTGTGCTGTTCCCCAGGGCTGCAGCAGCTCTGCAGGGGGGTCTCCCCTGAGGGGCAGAGGGGCACAATCCCCCCCTGCCCTGCTGCCCACGCTGGGGGATCAGCCCAGGGCACGGGGGGTTCTGGGCTGGTTCATGTCCAGCCTCTCCCCCACCAGCCCCCCAGGCCCTTCTCCCAGGGCTGCTCCATCTGCTCATCCCCAGCCTGGAGTGATCCCGGGGCTGCCCCGACCCAGCTGCAGCACCAGCCCTTGGCCTTGTTAAACCTCAGGAGATTCCCAAGGGCCACTTCTGGAGCCTGTCCAGGTCCCTCTGGATGGCCCCGTCCCCCAGGTGTGTCCCTGCACCCTCAGCTCGGGGTCACCTGCAAAGCTGCTGAGGGTGCCCCTGATCCATCCTCTGGCTCATTAATGCACATCTTAAATAACACTGGTCCCAGCACAGACCCTGAGGGCACCACTGCCCACTGGTGTCCACTGGGACCCTGAGCCACTGACCACGACCCTCTGGATGGGACCATCCAACCACTTCCTTGTCCATCTGACAGTCCATCCATTGAATCCTTCTCTCCCCAGTGTAGAGAGAAGGATGTTGTGGGGGACCATGTCCAAGGCTTCACAGCAATCCAGATAATTGACTTTATAATCCATATAAATGTCCTCTGTAGCCCCTCCCTTGTCCACTGATGGAGTCACTTTACCACAGAAGGCCAGGGGGCGAATCAGGGGGAACTTTCACTTGGTGACAGCTCCGTGGGGAGCACAAAACAACGGCATGTTTGACTCAAAAGCCTGTGATGCATCCTGGTGCTGGCGCTGTCCTGGAGGCTGCAGCCGTCAGCTGGAAGCCCCAGGAGGAAAATGTCCTGGGAAAGGGGCTCCATGGAGCTGCCTGGAATGGCTGAACATGCGTGGCCAGACCAGCACGTTTGGCAGGAGCCCTGAGAAAGTGCCTCAGCAAACGCACTCAGCGCCTCCATAAATCACTTGGGCACGTCCTTTGAAGGTGGGAACAGAGTGATTTTCCTCTGGAATTGCAAAGCCTGCCTGCAGAGGATGCTGACCTCGCCCCTACCGCGGCCTGGACAGTGAGAAGGCACCCGCAGTCCCACTCTCCCAGGCTTTGAGGATGTGCAAAGCCAGGAAACCTCCTGGCCCAGCATTAATCCAGCTTGGGAAAACCATCTGGCTTTCCTGGCAGGGACTGTCCCCCCCATCCCACCCCCAGCCCTGCCATCCCTCCCTCCCTCTTCGCGCTCAATGACCACTCCAGGCAGGCAGGTTTGGCTCCAGCAGGTTTTATCTCTAGAGGAGGAGCAGCAGCACCACGAGCAGTGCAGGATCCGGGGTCACGGAGCAGCAGTGAGATGACGGACACGGCACCCGGGGCCGCGCGGTGACGTCGCAGCCAAGCGTCATGCAAGGGGGAGAGGGGCTCGCTGGGACCCCGTGCTCAGCCCTCCTGACACCCCACAGGGATGGAGCTTTCCCGGGGCTCAGGGGCAGCCCCAAGCCCCGGGGAGCAGCTCCGGCCCCTCCGGGATGGCACCGCACCCTCCTCACCCCCCTCCCGCACGCGGGGCAGGCGAATACAAAGCAGCAGCAGTGGTTGGCTCAGGCGGTCAGGCCACTGGACAAGGACTTAAAATACCCCATGATTAAATAATAATAAACTATTAAGGGAAGATCAAGGGTCTGGGCTGTGCAGCTGGGCTCAAGCAACACCTCCCTTCTGCACCTGCACAGGGACCAGACACCGCACCAGTGATTTGGGGCAGGATTGTGCCGTTCGGGGAGCTGGCACCAGGCTCTGCCTGCTTTGAGGGGTCAGTGGCAAAGCTACAGGGCTACTGAGAATAGGGGGACGCGGCGCTCCCCGAGCAGCACTGGGGGGGGCAGAGGACACAGTGGGGGTTGTGGTTTGGGCTGGTGGCACTAGAAGCCCTTCTCGATGCTGAGGGTGCGGCGGGTGACGTGCTCCATCTGCCCCGAGATGTACTCGGTGAGGCTGATCTGGTAGTTGGCGAGCATCTTCAGCATCAGCCGCAGGTTCAGCCACCACTGCTCCTGGGGCAGCCTGTGCCTGCACGGGGGGACATGGCTCTAGAGGGGACAGCCCGGGAATGTCCCCCTGGGAGCTGGTGAACCGCTGGGGCACGGGCACTTACTCAAAATCCGTGACTTTCTTGAGCTCTGTCACAGGGCTGAAGGCCACCACCTTCTTCCGGAGCCCGATCACGCAGGCAGAGTCCGCTGAGTTGGCAAACACACGCCCTGGGAGGGGACACGGCCAACCCTGGCCACCTTGCCGGGAGCTGAGCCCGGAGCAGCAGACACCAGCGTCCCCCACGCCCACCATGGGACCCCCAGCCCTCAGCTCACCCTTGCTGTAGACTTGCTGCAGCTTCTCCGACATCCACAGCACCGCCTTCACTCCCAGCTTCGTCCCATAGTTGCGGTCAAAGGGGGTCGGGGCTCCCCCCTGGGGACAGAGAAATGGGGCTGTCAGGCCTGTCCAGTCCAAGGGGACAGCAGTGGCCCGTGTTGCCCTGTCCCCTGTACCTGCTGGAGGTGGCCCAGGACATTAATCCTGCAGTCGAAGATGCCTTTACCCTCGGAGGAGTAGAGGTTGTAGAGGAACTCAGTGGTGTAGTGCTCATGGCACTTCTCATTGCTGGGGGGCACAGGGAACGCGTTGGGGGGCTGCTCCTTACTCTGCTATTCCCTGTGCTCCCCACAACACCTTTCTTGGCTGCTTTGTTCTCCCTGAGGCCCAGAGCCGTGGCCTGTGTGCCCAGGGGGATCCTGAGGCCAGGGTGGGGACAGCTGTGGAGGCATCCCATGCAGGACTGTCCCCATGGCCGAGTGTGCCCACCATGTCAAACCTCACAGTGCCCAGGGGCCCTGTCCAGCCATGGGAAGGGCTCAGCTCCGGCCTCGCTCCCCGCCACGGGGCTGGGCTTTGCAGTGACCGTCCCCAAAGGTCCCCAACTCACCGCAGCACCAGCCCTCTCTGGATATCTGTCTTCATTTTGTCAGTCAGGTGCTCCACATTGGCCTGCAAGATGAACACCAGGATGCTGGCCCAGGTCCCTCCAGTTCCCTCCGCCGGACCGAGGCACCACTACCATCAAGCCTCGGCCATGCTCCTCCAGCTCCTGCCCTGCCCTGCAGCCCTCCCTTCCCCGATTTTCCTTCTTCTTTCAGTCAGAAAGCCACTCACCTTCAGGTCGTGGATGGTGAAGGGGTCTTCGTAGACGTAGGCGGCGTCGGCGCCCACGGCGATGCCGGTGACGGTCGACAGGTACCCGCAGTAGCCGCCCATGGTCTCCACGATGAACACGCGGCGCTTGGTGCCCGAGGCCGACTGCTTGATGCGGTCACAGCTCTGCACCAGGAGAAGTGGGGGGTCACACCAGGAAAACCCACCTCTGCCTCCCAGGGCTGGGAGCTGAGCTACCCCCCGGCCCGGCCCTCACCTCCATGGCCGCGTTGACGGCCGTGTCAGAGCCCAGGCTGAAGTCGGTGCCGGGCACGTTGTTGCTGATGGTGGCGGGGATGACGCACATGACGATGCAGAGCTCCTCGTACTGCCCGCGCGCCTCCACCAGCTGCAGCACCCCCTCGTACGCCTGCGAGCAGGGACAGGGAGATGCCAGCCCTGCAGCCAGCCCCAACTCCCAAAAGCATTCCTTTGGGATGCCCACAGCCCACCCTGGCCCTCAGGAGCCAGGTCTGAGGGTCCCCCCGCACCTCGAACCCGCCGATGACCAGCAGCCCCTGGATGTTGAACTTGCGCACGTTCTCCACGATCTTTTCCATGCAGGTCTTGGGCAGTGTCCTGTGGGGGGGAAGGGAGGAGAGACCGTGGTGGTGAGGACAGGGGTGTCACCTCCCCTACACCCCCTGTCCCCCAGGGCTGCACTCACCGCTTGGTGCCCAGCATGGACCCGCCGCGTCCCAGCCATCCCGCCACATCGTGCCAGCCCACCTCGCGGATCTGCGGGCAGGATTAGGGGTGGGAAAGGCACCCCGTCACCCCTGTCCAAGCCCAAACCCACCCCCTGGGACACCCCTTACCTGCCCCTTGGCCAGGCCCTCGAAGCCGTCGCTCACCACGTAGATGGTGTGTCCCTGGCAGATGCTGATGCGCACGGCCGAGCGCACGGCCGCGTTCATGCCGGCGGCGGGGGCTCCCACGTTCAGGATGGCCATGCTGAAGGGGCTCTGCAGGGACAGGGAGGGGCACAGGACATCCATGCGTGTCCCCAAGGTTGGAGGTGGTGTTCCCTGACGCTCCTCATCTCCCCTCACCTTCTCCTGCGCCGGCTTCTGGTGCGCCAGCAGCTTGTAGATGTTCCAGTTGTTCTCGAAGCTCCTGCAAGGACACAGTGAGGTGTCCCCAAGGCATGTTTGGACCCTGGGGTGGGGTGGGGGGAACACCCTTCTGGTTGTGGGAGCCAGCGGTTCCCCAACAAGGAGAAGCCCCCATCCCATAGGGATGTCTGCATCGATCCCCAATCCCTGCTGCTCACCCCCCACGGAGTTGGATGGCCTCCTCAAACCTCTTCTCGTCCATGGCCTTCTGCACATCCTTTGTCTTGGGGGCAAGGCAGAGACACAGCACTGTGACACCCATACCTGCGGGGTGGGGAGTGGGACCCCCACGCCGATGCCCCGGTACTCACCACCTGGACACATTCCATGAGCGGCAGCCGCACCGACTGGTTCCCGGAGAGGCTCACCACACACGCCGGTGTGTCCGGCGTGGCCTCCAGCAGCGCCATCACCGCCTCCATTCCCATCTTGCTGCTCTGCAAAGGGACAGGGGCACCCGTGACGCTAGGGCCACCGGACCAACTGGGTGGGATGCTGGGGATGCTCCCACAGGCTTGGAAACCAAGCAGCTGCCGATTCACAGCCAGAGAGGTGACGGTTTTACTCAAAACCCCATGAATTCCGCAGGAAACGACGGGGAATGGGCACATGGCTCTGCCTGGCACAGCAGGGCTGAGCCCATCAAGCTTCATCCCAGCTGGTAAGTCCTTTTCCATGGGCAGAGGGGTGGCAAGAGCGGGGTTCCCCCTCTCCCTGTCCTCCCCCGGGACCTACCAGCACGCGGTCGAAGGCTGAGGGGGTCCCTCCACGCTGCACGTGGCCAAGGACAGTGACGCGCGTGTCGAAGCCCAAGCGCTGCACCACCAGCTGCAGGGGAGAGGGGGTGTCACGCTGAGGACCCGCCGGGGACCCACCGGTCCCTGTGGGCACCAGAGCAGGCGGCAGAGAGGGCACTCACGTCCTTCACGTAGTTGGAGGAGATGGGTTTCCCGCTGCGGTCGATGGCGCCCTCAGCGATGATGATGATGTTGAGCCGCGACCCTCGGCTGCGTGTCTGGCACGAGGGGAGAGAACTGAAACTCCCGGTGGCCGTGTCCCAGCACCCTCCCCTCCCCGCCGGCAGCTGCTGCCCCGGGGGTGGCTCAGGTCACGGGCAGCCGAGCCCCCGCCAGCGCTGCCCCTGGCACGCGAGGGCTGGATTTGCGCTCGGCTGAGTGCCCCGGCTCACAGGACAATGGCGGCGGCTCCCGAAGCTTCGCGGGGGCCGGGCACTGGCCTGAGGCTCAGCCCGGGCTCCTGAGGGGAATCTCCGTGGGGAAACAGGAGACAGGACTGTAGGAGACCCCCTCACCTCCCCCAGCCTCTCGCACATGAGGTCCTCCCAGCCGTCCTCCGGAGGGGATTCAGGGATGAAGAGCCAGTCAGCACCTGAGGCCAGGCCGGACACCAGTGCCAGGTACCTGGGGGGACACGGTGGTGGTAGCCCCGAGACATGACATCCCACATCCCATCCCACCGACGGGCTTCCCTCGGGGCCTTACCCGCAGTGGCGACCCATCACCTCCAGCACGAACGTCCGCTGGTGGCTGCAAGGACACGGGTGGGAGGACAAGGAGTGGGTGTGATGGCGGGGGGAGGCCAAGCACCCCCCCAGCGCCCGCCCTGCTCACCTCTGTGCTGTGGTGGTGATGGCATCGATGACCTCCATGATGCGGTGCAGGGCCGAGTCGGTGCCGATGGTCATGTCAGTGCCGCAAAAGTCGTTGTCAATGGAGCCCACCAGCCCCACGATGTTCAGGCGGCAGTTCTGCCGCGCCACCTCCTCGCTGATCTGCCCTGGGGGGGATCACAGCCACCACACCGGTTATTCTGGGGCGCTCACATCCCCCCCGTCACCAGTGGAGCAGTGTGGGAGCCCAGCCCTCCTCGGGGTCACAGCGATGGGGCAAACCTCCGGATCTCAACCCCGTTCCGACGCCTTCTGCACCCACCCGGGGGCTTTGGGAGGGGGCTCACCCACCGTCTCGAACCAGCTCGTCCAGCAGCCCGGCCCACTCGGAGCGGAAGATGTCAGCGCCGGTGAGGCTGCCGTCGCCGCCGATGACGCACAGGTTGGTGATGCCGTGCTCCACCAGGTTGCGGGCAGCGCGGAGCCGCCCCGCGCGCGTCGTGAAGGCCTTGCAGCGGGCACTGCCGATCACCGTCCCGCCCTGGGGGCACAACGGGGGCACGCGGTTCATCACCCGGACTTGGGGAGCTGGGATCTGGGGGTCCCATGGCCCCACCGGTGACCCTCACCAGCTGGATGATGTTGGAGACGCTCAGCCAGTTGGCTTGCTTGATGTTGTCGCCCCCCTCCACCAGCCCCTCGTAGCCCTGCGGAGAAGAGCAGGGTGGAGGTGAGGGGTACCCTGGCACAGGGGGGGTGGGTGCCCCCCACACGTGACAGGGAGTAGGGGGGTATCCCAACCTCATAGATGAGGAACACCTTGGCTCCCACGTATATCCCCATGCGGGTGACGGCACGGACGGCGGCGTTCATCCCTGGAAAAGCGAGATGTGACCCGGGACGTTCTGTGGGATCCTGTGCCCCACGGGGGGTGGGATCCTGTAGGTGACCCTGAGGGGTCCCCTCGACTAGGGTGAACCTCGTGGGGCCCTGAGCCCCACAGGAGATCAGATCCTGCAGGTGACCCTGAGGTGTCCCCTAGAGTGAGTGGGACCCACGTGGGCTGAGACCGGGCAAACTCCACGCACGGGTGGGAGCTGTGGATGAGCAACTGGCCGGGAACGAGTTGCTTATCTGAGAAAAGAGACCCTCCCCTCCGTGAGGCTCCCCCCGCGGGCCTGTGCCTTGTCCCAGGGGTGATGGGGACGGGGAAGCGCCGCGGGCGGGACGCACCGACCCTCCCCCGTGGGGGCACACGGGACGGGGGTGTCCCATCACCGCGCCCCGGGGCGCTGCGCGGGCCGCGGTCCCGCGGACTCTGGCCCCGGGCGGTCACGGACAGGGACACGGGCACGGACACGCGGGGAGGCCCGGCGGTCTCCCTCCCCCGGGCCGAGCCCCCCGCCCCGCCGGGCGCACCTTGCGCGTCGCCGCCGCTGGTGAGGACGGCGATGGCCATCCCGGCCCCCGCCATCCGCAGCCGCTCCAGCTCCGCCGCCGCCATCGCTGCGCTCCCGGCACCGGCAACGCCGCCGCCGCCCCGCCCCGGGACACGCAGGGACCGCGGACACGCCCCGGGACACGCCCCGGGACACGCAGGGACCGAGGGCACGCCCCGATGGGGGACAGGCAGGGAACGGGGACACGCCCAGGAACACGCCCCGGGACACGCACGGAGCAGGGA
>NW_020884902.1:8831025-8854373 GCF_003945725.1 Corapipo altera
GACACGCCCCGGGACACGCCCCGGGACACGCCCCGGGACACGCCCCGTCGCCCGGAGCGGCAGGCAGGGTGACACGTCGCGCCGTATCGCGACATAGTGCGCCATGTCGTGCCGGACCGTGGGGACATCCCGCGCCACCCCATCCTGTGTGAGATGCGTCCCAGAGTCCTGAGGGAACTGGCGGACGGAGCTGCCAAGCCACGCTCCAGGTTATTGGAAAAGCCGTGGCAGGTGAAGTCCCAGGTGACTGGGAAAAGGGAAACGTTGTTCCCGTCTTTAAAAAGGGTGGAAAGGAGGAGCCTGGGAGCTACCGCCCCGTCAGCCTCTGTGCCTGGGAAGGTCATGGAACAGACCCTCCTGGAAGCTCTGCTGAGGCACAGGGAGGACAGGGATTCGGGACAGCCAGCATGGCTTCACCAGGGGCAGGTCCTGCCTGACCATCCCAGTGGTCTTCTGTGGTGGAGTGACTCCATCAGTGGGCAAGGGAGGGGCTACAGAGGACATTTATATGGATTATAAAGTCAATTATCTGGATTGCTGTGAAGCCTTGGACATGGTCCCCCACAACATCCTTCTCTCTACACTGGGGAGAGAAGGATTCAATGGATGGACTGTCAGATGGACAAGGAAGTGGTTGGATGGTCCCATCCAGAGGGTCGTGGTCAGTGGCTCAGGGTCCCAGTGGACACCAGTGGGCAGTGGTGCCCTCAGGGTCTGTGCTGGGACCAGTGTTATTTAAGATGTGCATTAATGAGCCAGAGGATGGATCAGGGGCACCCTCAGCAGCTTTGCAGGTGACCCCGAGCTGAGGGTGCAGGGACACACCTGGGGGATGGGGCCATCCAGAGGGACCTGGACAGGCTCCAAAAGTGGCCCTTGGGAATCTCCTGAGGTTTAACAAGGCCAAGGGCTGGTGCTGCAGCTGGGTCGGGGCAGCCCCGGGATCACTCCAGGCTGGGGATGAGCCCTGGGAGAAGGGCCTGGGGGGCTGGTGGGGGAGAGGCTGGACATGAACCAGCCCAGAACCCCCCGTGCCCTGGGCTGATCCCCCAGTGTGGGCAGCAGGGCAGGGGGGGATTGTGCCCCTCTGCCCCTCAGGGGAGACCCCCCTGCAGAGCTGCTGCAGCCCTGGGGAACAGCACAGGAGGACATGGAGCTGCTGGAGAGAGTCCAGAGGAGGCCCCAAGGTGGTCAGAAGGCTGGAGCAGCTCTGCTGGGAGGAAAGGCTGGAGAGTTGGGATTGTTCAGCCTGGAGAGGAGAATCTCTGGGGTGACCTGACTGTGGCCTTGTAGTGTTTGAATGAGCTACAAGAAAGATGGAGAGAGACTATTGACAAGGGCCTGGAGTGAGAGGACAAGGGAGAATGGCTTCCCACTGCCAGAGGGCAGGGTTAGATGGGATATTGGGAAGGAATTCTTCCGTGTGAGGGAATTCCCACCCCTCAGCTTAGCTCCCCTGAGTGTCACCCCCTTCCAGGGAGGGCGTCCTGGTGCTGGATGCCCACTCCAGGCCTGGTGGGTGTGAGGCTGCTCCCTCCATCCCTCCCCCATTCCCTGGGAATGGTCCCCGTCATCGTGTCCCCACTGGTCTCCCAGGGGAGCAGGATGGACCCTGCCCAGCCAAGGGATGGGGAAACTGAGGCAGACACTGGCTGCTCGCCCAATTCCCTCTGTCCCGAGGTGATCTTGGAGCCTCATCCCGCATCCCGGGGCGCTGCAGTGCCCGGCATGTCCGGCAGGGAAGGGGTGCGGGTGGGTCGGGTGAGGAAATGGGAGAGACCTGGCTGGAGTCCCGCTCTCCTCCTCCCGCAGCCCCACCTCCCCGGCCGGCTTAACATCCCATGGCCCAGCCCGGGGCCACCATTCCGTGCCCACCGCTGTCCCCACGCCGAACTCCCGGCCGGGCCAGCCTCGGGGCCACCGTGCCGTCCCCATCCCCGTGCCCGTCCCCGCGATGCTGCGGCTGCTGCTGCTTTGCGGGGCCCTGGGCTGCGGGGCGGAGCAGGCGGGTAAGGCAGGGGGACGGGGTCCGAGAGCTCGGGGTTGGCGTGGGGGGACACGGGGGCTGGCAGGGGGTGGGCGCGGGGCTCGCGGGGGTGACGGGGCGGTGCGTGATGTCCCACGTGTCCCGCAGCCCCGCTCACCTTCACCATGGTGCACTACACCCGCGTCTTCGAAGGCAATTCCCTCTTCTGGGGGAACGCCAGCCTGGACGGGCGGCTCAGCCACGTGCTGGAGGGGCACAATGTCACCCAGGTGCTGCCGCTGGAGCCGCCCGACGCCTGGGCCCAGCGGCAGAAGGACGTGACCACCTACCTCAGCACCTTCAGCAACCTGGTGAAGCTCTTCAACAAGGAGAGACCCATGGACTGTGAGTGGTGCCTGGGGGGCGCTGGGGCGGGGGAGACCCCCCTGCGCTGCCAGGGCACGGGGATGGCTCTGCAGGGACAGGTGGGCAGAGGGGTTGGGGCACAACCATGTGCAAAACCTCTCTCTGGGCAAAGGGAGCCCTTCTGTGGAGCTGGGAATTTCTCATCCAGAGCCTGCCCTGGGAACGGGGTGATGCTCAACCTGCTTCTGCTTCTCAGGACAAGGGCTGGGACTGCAGCTGGGGGGGATAGTGAGGTGTAGGCACCCTGCCTGCATCCCACCTGTATCCCACCTGCACCCTGCCTGCATCCTGCCTTCTTACTGCCTGCTTCTTTTCTTCATTCCACCTGTATCCTACCTGCACCCTGTCTGTGACCTGCTTGCTTTCTGCCTACTCCCTGCCTGCTCCCTGCCGGCATCCCACAGCTTTCTGGGAGCAATGGGATGCTGCTGGTGACGGTTTCGTGCTCCTGCACCTCTCCACAAGCCCAGTTTCCTCTGCTGCTCCTGCCCAGGCTGTGCTTCACCTTCCTTTTCTTCCTTACCCCAAAAACTGTTCTTCCCCAGCTCCACATTTCTGTACCTGCTCCTTGGGGAGCCCTGTGTCACCGTGGGGTCTCTGGTGTGACACCCCCACATCCTGGTGTTCCCCTGCTCCCTGGGTGCATCCATCCAGGAGAGCAATGAGTGCCCCGAAACCCTCTCATCTCCATAAAACTGGATCTGTGCTGTTGGGTGATAAGGGAGGGAAAATAATCCCCGCTGCTGGAAAAGCCACTGAGGGGGAGCAGAGCTGTGGGTGGGTTGGCTGAGGCCATGAGAGCTCAGGGCATGGTTTGGGTGGGACCCGGTGACCCCGTCTGTCCCTCTGTCCCCACAGACACCCAGAGGCTCTGCTGCCACCTCGGCTGCCGCCTGTTCCCCAACGGCACATCCCACAGCTTCTACGAGGTGACCCTCAACGGGACAGCCTTCCTGAGCTTCCACGTCCCCAACGCCACCTGGCAGCGGCGCTGGCCCGGCCAGCACCAGGTGGCCACCTTTGCCAAGACGGAGCTGATGAAGTACCCCATAACCACACAACACCTGCAGCACTTCCTCAACACCACCTGTGTCAGCATCCTGCAGGCTCAGAGCGCCGGGACAGGTCAGGGCTGGGGCCGGGGCCGGGGCTGGGGACAGGGACGTGGTGGGGTGACCCCGGTCGTCACCTCCGTCCTTCTCGGCTCTTGCAGGAAAACTCAGCGTGCGGTCACGCGCTCCGCTGGTGCTGGGGCTGATCCTGGGGACCCTCTGCTTGCTGGGCATGGCCGTGGGGATCTTCTGGTGCACGGGAGGGAGCTGCTAACGGAGCTGGCAGCTGTCCTGCGTCACCTCATGGAAACAGGGGATAGACCCATCATCTCCCTGTGGATCCAGCATCTCCCTGTGGAGGCAGAGAATGGACCCATCACCTCCCCATGGATCCATCATCACCCTGTGGAGGCAGGGGACAGACCCATCACCTCCCCATGGACATGGCAAGGGATGGATCCCTCGTCTTCCCATGGATCCAGCATCACCCTGGGGAGGCAGGGGCTGGATCCATCATCACTCCGTGAATCCGTTGACCAAGCTGCTCCCCCACAAGGGATGCACGTCCCCAGTGTCACAGGCTTTGCTCCCAAGGGACACCAGAGGCTTCCCTGCCCTGTCCCAGCTGGACTGACACCCCCAGCAGCCCCTGCCCCGGGGATGCTCCCCACGCTGGGCTGGCACGATGTACTGAGACTCCACAGAAACACACCTGGCACGGATGGAAAAATGGGGAAGAGGGGGGTGGTGGGAAAACCAGCAGGAGAAACAGCCAAGGAATGGTTAAAAGGATGGAGTTAAACCCTCATCTATCCCTGTTCCAGGGATAAAATAAAAGCACCCATCAACTCTCACCACACCTTTGGCTGCTCTCATTCCCCTCAGCATCCCTGATGGGGGCTGTGGATCCGTCACAGATCCATCATGGATCCATCACAGGCTGTGGCTGCCAGTGCCAGTCCCAGTGTCTGACCCTGGGCTGTGCACTGAGTTTTCCAGGCCTCTGGAAAGAGACTGTTGGTGTTTGCTGGAGGGGTTTGCAGCTCCTGAGCTCATTTCAACCTTCCCCCGGCTTTGGTTTGACTCAGTTAAGTCACTTTCCCACTGTTTTTCATTCCAAGGCCAAGCACAGACAGCTGTGAGGGCCAGTTTTCCACAGTCCAAGTCCCAGCTAAAAACTCCTCTTGACTGTTTAAACTTTGGTTGTATCAATAATAAATTCTTGGCCGTGTTTCCCTTTCACCCAAAGGAAGATTTTGAGCTCTCCTGCTCATCTCCACCTCTCCAAGGACAGGAAGGGCTGAGGATGAGCCAGGAGCTGGCTGGGGACAGTGGTGGAGGGGACAGTGCAGGAGAGAGGAGCTCTCCTGCATTAACTTCCAGCTCTTTCCTTTCTAAACACCCTGTGAGCAAGAAAGGGTGAGATGGGGGAAGAGGGGAAAAGAGATGTGGGTCAGAGGGGATGGGGAGATGAGCCTGGGAGTTGTCCTCTAGCAGGGATGGAGAAGGAGGTGTCCCAAGCCCACACCTCATCACCCTGGCCCATGGCCATCCCTGAAGCAGCCCCCACCTCCCCAGGCTCCGGGGGCAGGGACTGGCGTGTTCCCCACCCTGCGGAGGCTCCGAGAGGCCGGAGAATCCAAAACAACAGGGCTGAGGCACGTGAGCATCATTGCCTTTGGCAGGAGCTGTGCTGAGGGACAAGCACTGCCTGTCCCTGCCAAGGGCATCCAGGGATTCTGAAGCTCACACACAGTGGGTTTGCTCCCCATGGAGGGATAAAATCCCTTCCAGTCGGGGGAAACGGCCACATTCCCGGCTCTGCTTTGGGTTTCGGACTTGGGGCATCTCTGCTGCCTGCACGTATTGCACTGTGGTCCCCAAGAGCCAGAGGGATTCTCATTCCCAGTCCCCCCCTCCCTGGGCTGCAGCTCCTTGCTCGGGCTGGGATTGCAGAGGGCAGATCCTGTGGGATCCCCACGGCTGCGATGGAGCCGTTGGATAGCTGGGAGGGCACCCAGGGCAGACCCAGGCTGGAGAAACCAGGGAGATCTGGAATAGCAGGTCTTGTTTTGCTTTTTGCTTCTGAAATGCGTCATCTTTTGGACAGATGAGGAAGCCTCCACTTGGAGCAGCTCTGGAAAAGCCTCTTTCCTGCTCGCAGGCCCCCCGTGCGTGTCGGTCGCAGCAGGAGAGCGCTCCAGGACGGAGCTGGAGCTGCTGGTCTGGAGTTCCCACAGGGGGATGGGGCAGCACCTGGCAGGGGGAACCCCCAAAACTGCAGGACCCCAGGGAACAGCCTCACCTCAATCTGTGTCTGGGGCAATGCATCCAAACCTTCCATCCCCATCCCTTCCACCAGCATTGGTGTCCCACAGGGACATGGTGACCAACTGCAGAGGGGTTGTGGTGGCAGCACCCACTCCCAGCACACTGTAACCCCAAACTTTCTCCACCTCATCCCAAACCTCCCAAAATTTCTCTTCCTCACCCCAAAACCCGCAATTGCCTCATGGCGGGGCCACCAAGGTTGTGGCAAGCTGGGGATGTGTGACCTGGCTGCCCCAGAACTGGGAGCTGGGCTCCTGTTCTGTCACTCTTCCAACAGGGATCAGCTCCCTGGCAGCTGGCAGCCACATGTGTGGCCCATCCTTTCCCAAATTTGGCCGTTCTTCCGCCCTGGATCCCAGCTCAGGTCAATGTGTTGCCGCGGATCTCGTCAGCCGTGGGGGTTTTCCATTTGCTCCTCAGGGGTTTTTCAGGTCCTGGTTTGTTCTGTACACAAACCTCTGGCAGCTTTCACCAGCCCCCGGAGTGAAGCATCCCGGTTTTCCGCAGGGATTGCCGGGCAAGGCTTTGTTTTGCATGCATGGTTTCCATCACTCCGCTATCGCTGCCTTGGATAAGAGCTCAGATAAGACCTTGATCCCTGCTCCCTGCTCCAGTCAGACCAGTGAGACCATGCCCACGTGCCAGGAAAGAGCTTTTCCCTTCATCTCCAGCCCATGGGAGACTTGGATGGGGTGGAAAGGTCTCCCCCCACCCCCACATTCCCTTTTGGACATCAGCTCCCTCTGCAAGGTCGGCACCTCCATCCGTGTCCTTCAGGAGACTTCGTGCCCCAGAGCTAAAGGGCTGGATGGCTCCAGGAGCTGCCCAAACCTCCTGTGCCTGCTGGGGTGGGGAGGGGGAGAAAAGTGGGGCTGATGGGATCCATCTGGAAGGAGGAAAGGATTATCCCTGTAAACACCTCTTACGCACACGGAGCCTGCGCTGGTGTCATTGTGGCTTTTCTGGACTAAACAAACCACGTCCTTCCAAATTCCCGGAGGTCACAGTGTCACAGCCCCAGATGTTTGAATTCTGGGCTTTGGGACACCCTTGTTAACCCCCAGGGGCTGCACTGGGGTGAGGGGATCTGCTTTTTTGGGGGGATGGAGGCTGTTTGGGATCTGCTTTCTAGCAGCCTCCTGCTCCCACATGGAAGCGAGCGGCTCCCTGGAAATACAGCAGAGGAAAGGGCTGTGCTGGCCAGTCCCTCCCGGCAGGGCGGGTGGGTGCCCATCTCTGCCCTCTTCCCTTCCTGCTCGCCTCCCAGGTCAGCTGCAGGATGCAGAAGAAAGCTGGCCAGGAGCAGGGATGCATGGATGGCAGCTGGGATGAAGGCAGCGGGATCCCACTTATCCTGCCACACCTCCAGGCCCATGGGCTGACCTCTCCCTGGGCAATCCAGTGGCAGGGGAGCTGGGATGGGGGCTGCTAGGTCGGGTTCTGGTGAGGAATCACGGCCTCACCTTCCCTTCCCAGCTGGAGGCTCCCATGGCAACCCCAGTTGCCCTCAGAACAATGTTCTCCTGGCACCAGCCTCCTCTCCCTCTTCCCTCCCTGCTGGCTCTGGAGTAGAAAGGTTCAGACACAGATGACTCAAAAATAACATGATTTTTCTTTGGAAGAACCCAAGCCCTCCTGAGCTGTACTTCCAGAGAAGTTCCTTTAGGGAAATGGCTGTTTGGGAACACTTCCCAAACACTTCCTGGACTTGGAAGCCTCTGCATGGCTGAAGCCAAACGGAAGCAAACTCCCACCCCTCAGGATCCCCACACTGAGGGCTGAAGCTCCTTGGAGCAGCCCCAAAACCTCAGCACCGGGTCTGGGATGGGGAATGTGGCTTTAGGTGCAGGCAGCCAGGCTGTGGAGGGAGAGGAGACACGGATAAGGCTGCAGGGCATGATGGAGAAGTAGATCCGAGCCCTGTTTTCACCCCCATCATCAACCTGCTATGGAATCTTCATCCCATCTGCTCCTTCTCCTCCCCTGGGATGGGAGGGATCCATCCGAAGGGTGGGAACCCAGCACTGATGGAGGTGATGACATCTAAAATCCAGCCAGTGCTGAGGCCCTGGAGGTGATGAAAACCATTCCCTTCAGGAATAAGCCAGGATCCCATTTCAGCCAGGCCTCCCCAAAGCAGCACGGGAACGTGTTCCAAGGACAAGTGTTTTCCTAGAAGAACTGAAAAACACACCTCTATCTGAGCCCTCCCAATCCTCACCTTCACAAGGATCCAGGGTAAAATAGGACCAGGAAATTAGGGTTTATTTGGTCCAGTTTGGGAACAGCGTTGCTTAGGAAGGGCTGGAAATCCAGGCTGCGCGTGACAGAATTCCCAGCTCAGAGATTCACACTGTCCGGATCCTTGTTTGGTCCCTGACCAAGATGGGAACACATAAACCCCCTGGGAAGCATTTATAAGCATAAAGGATCCAGAAACCTGTGGAAATGTTTGAGCAAGCACTGCTGTTGCTGCTGGGAAAAAGCATGGAAGCCCTGGAAGCTTTGTCTGGAGGTGGGAAAGGCGAAGGACACCCCCCCGCAGCGGGAGGGAAAGGATGGAAGGAAGCAGGGTTGCCTGCTTGGAATTTGGGGCTTTTTTTCCTGTTTTCCTCCTTGCTGCTGTACAATTCAGGGCTCTGCAGCCATTGTTGAGCTCCCCGAGGAGTCCAGACCCACAATGCCATAAAAACAAACCACAGGAAGGAAAGGCATTAGCAGGGAAAGGAAAAGCAGCAGCGGGAACAAGGAGCCAGGCCCAAAATAAACCCACTGGCTGCTTCTGGGGGTGCAGGTAGGAAAGGTTACACCTTCTCCAGGGGAAAGCTGGGACTCTGGAGTGAAATCCCAGTGTTTTGGGTTTGTTGCTACAGGTGAGCATTGGCAGCAGGGTTGCAAGGGGCTGGAATAACGGGAATCAGCCCCGTGCACAGGGATACAGGAAGGAATTTCTTTGAAATCGGAGGTTTCCTAGAAATCTGAACCGAGGGGGAGCAGAGGCAGAGCTGCCCTGCAGCACCTGGAAAAGGCTGGGCAGCCGTGGGCAGAGGGAGCAGCCTCAGCTGGGAATACAGCTTATCCTCAGGGATTCTGAGGAAGACCAGGCAGGGAGTCCAAGGGTTTGGCATCCCGGGCTTGTCTCAGCCCGCTGGGCTCTGCCAAGGCAAATGGACAAAGGATCCAACAGGAAAACTTCCCAGTGCCGCAGCTTCCGCTGCGTCAGCTCCCGCTGGAGCCCAGGGCTGGGTGGGATGGGGCTGGATCCAGGGCAGCAGGGACACAGGAGTTGGGCCGAGCTGTTCCCACCTCACCGAGCTCTTCCAGCTCCCAGTAAGGAAAATAAACAACAAACCGAAAACAAAACAACCTGGAGGCTCCACCTGCTGCTCCCAGTTCCATCTGGAGGCAAACCAGATCCCATCCACTTCCCCAGAAAGGGAATGGGGGGTAAGGCAGCAGCTGGGAGGATCCCACTTTCCAGCCCCCAAGAGCCCTGAGGGAACGGGAAGGAGGGTGGAGCCAGGTGGGGGTCGGGCTCTTTTCCTGCATAACACACAACAGAAGAGGAACCAGCCTCGAGTTGCTCCAGGGGACGTTCAGATTGGATATGAGGGAAAACTCCTCCCCTAAAAGAGCGGCCACACATTGGCAGAGCTGCCCAGGGCAGTGGTGGAGTCCCCACTCCTGAAGGGATTCAAAAGCTGTGGCACTTGGGGACACGGGGCGGTGGTGGCCTGGGCAGTGCTGGGGATGGTTGGACTCGATGGGCTCGATGGGCTCGGAGGGCTTTTCCAACTGAAATGATCCCAGGATTTCTCTTGCTGCCTACAAGAGGGAAGCAGGGCCTGGCTGTCCCAGGGAAAGGGCTGTGGAAACACATCACCAGGGAGGTTTTGCCATTCCAACTCAAACACACACTTTATTTTCCGTCACCTGTCCCGTCCTCACGGAGGACAGAGCGCAGGAGGGGGGAGCTTTTCCAGTAAATGCTGGTTACAGGTGGGGGAAAAGAGGGAGAACCAAGGCCATGGAGCCATTCCCAAACCCCACCATGACCCAGGAGTCTTTGCTAAGCTGGAGCAAGGTCCAGTTCCAAACCAAGTGTTGAGTTTTGGGACAACAGGACTACTTGGTAGTTAAGAGAGTCCACAGAGGCCTCAAAAAACTATTCCCTCCTTTTCCAACCATTCCCAATCCATTCCCAAGAGCACCAGTATTCCTGCCCCAAAAACACAGACTCTGAACCAATACCACAGCCCAGACTCAGAGGGGAAGGGCGGGGACTAAAAACACCACCCCGAAGCAACAATATTTTGGAAGAGATGGACACAGAGGACGTAAAAAGCAGGAGCAGCTCTGAAAATATGTTGAGATGGTCGAGAAAAGTCACATCAAAATATATTTAAAAACCAGAAATTCCAACCTGCATGGAATTTAAAACTCCCCTCCCCACCTCTGTTTTCCTGCTCAAGGAATCTCTGTTGTTCCAGGACGTGGAACATGATAGGCAGCACCAGTTGTGTCCTGAAAAAGTATTTCCCCCAACTCTGAGCACTTCCATCATTTACAAATTAAAAATCAGCTAAACCTCAACCATTGCCCTCCCCCCCTCCCCCTTTTCCATTCTCCAGCGGAAAGGAGAAAAAACCACAAACAAATCTGACTTTGCAATTCCAGGGAAGTCCAATTTTCCCAGGCATCAATATCCCTGCAATCCATTGTACACCTTCTGCACAGGTCCTTGCTTCAACAACTGCTTGAGACCTGCAAGGGAAAGGAGAGAGTGAGTGAGCAGGGCCCAGAGGGGGGGATGCCTCCTCAGATACACCTTCCTCACTCCTGAAATCCCAGGCATCAAGCATTTCAAGGAACTGACACGTCCCAGGACCTGGCAGGATCAAATTCTTACCAGAACAAGCTAAAAGGGTGAGTCAGCCCTTAAATCCATAAAAGCTCATCTCTTGGGGATGGCAGGACAGGGAAGGACTGGCAGGTTTCCACTGCTGCTGAAAGGGCAAGTCCACCCGGAGCAGAGGAAGCAGAGTGGGAAGAATGGATACGTCACATTGTTTTTCCAGGAATTAAGGAGGGAGTCCCCTCTGATTAAGTCAGTTTGGTTACTCAGTGCCCTGGGGCCCCTCAGGGCATTGCTCAGACCAGCAGCAAAACCCTCAGAGCCCCAGGAGGGGCTGCCAGGACCCAAAAACAGGGGGAACTCCCCACACCAGGGGGAACTTCCAAGTAACTTTCACTAAAGGAGGACATGGAGAGGCTGGAGCGTGTGCAGGGAAGGGAACGGAGCTGGGAAGGGGCTGGAGCAGCAGGAGGGGCTGAGGGAGCTGGGGGGGCTCAGCCTGAAGAAAAGGAGGCTCAGGGGGGACCTTCTGGCTCTGCAACTCCCTGACAGGAGGGGGGAGCCGGGGGGGTGGGGCTCTGCTCCCAGGGAACAAGGGACAGGAGCAGAGGGAACGGCCTCAGGCTGTGCCAGGGGAGGCACAGGTTGGACGTTAGTAACTAAACAACCAATTTACTTGTACAGAAGAAAATTCCAACCTTTCAGGCATGGAAATCCTTCAGGAAATCCTGCTAAAAGTCAGTTTGTCTCCCTGCAAACCTTGTCCTGCTTGTCTGTCCTTAACTCTTTTTGGCTACACATTGTGCCACCCTTTAAAACCAGGGATTGGATGTATAATTGCCACAGTAGCTGTGTTAAAATACTGGAAAACTGGCCTGGAAGTAGTAACTGGAATCAAGAGGGCTCTCTGCCAGGTGAGAACTATTCCTGCTGATGGGCAGAGACTCCTGATCTCTTTCCAGAAACAGCAGGACAAAGCAAACCTCTCTTCAGGAGCTGCTGATCATTAGGGACAGGTCATTTTCCAGGGAGTGCAAGGTAAGTTCACTTCCTCTCTGCATCCAGAGGAGGCTCCAAGTCACTTCCTGGCTGGTGGGTGAGAGGATGTGGCTCCTGGATGTGTGGTTCTTAGAAAGGAAGAACGGGGCTGGAGAAAGGGGTACTCCAGGAACACCAAAAAAGTGGGATTAGCACCATTCCTGCACCTCATTTCCTGCTACCCTCAGTAGTGAACAGGATATTTCAACACATATCCGAGGTTCAATCAGGAATTTCAATCAGGAATCCTGGCATTTGGTGCTACTGCACTTGAGGCATTTTTTACTGGAGGCTGAAGGCAATTTTTGCTTTGAAATGTTGTTGACACCACCAAAAAGTGACAGAGTCAGCTCTGCCCAATTCCACTGGCAGGAAAGAAAGGATTATTTATCTTATTCCAAAGCTCAGTGGTGCTCTTGGAGCCAGAGTATCTTCTGACAGCCCCAGCAGCTGGACATACGGTTAGGAGATAAGAAATCAGGACCACAGCCAACAACAAGGAAAAAAGGAGTGTTTTGAATTCTGCAGCCCAGTTTTCCTTTGGATGTGTCCACTGAACCGCTGCCACACAGCCGGAATTGACCTATTCCCTCATAAAACTCCTTCAGTCACTGGATATTCAGAGATATCCAGCACACAGGAAGGCATCTGACTGCCTACCCAGTCACCCTCCCCTGGGAAATATGGAATTGCTTTAGCAGGGAGGTGCTGGAGAAACACCCTGTGCCCAAATACACTCATGGCAGCACGGTCATCCCTCTGCTCCCGGATATCCGTAAAGGTGTGGGAGGAACTGTCACAGACACGGAGGCTTCTGTCACTGCTCCTTGCCCAGTGTCTTCCAAAGTGCCAAGAGCAACAGCTGGAATAACCTCCTGTGTTTCAGAGGTGCTGTTGCCTGATGAAACTTCTAGAAGGGCAGCGGAGCCTGGAATGAGACTCCGCAGGGACATGGCCACTGTGCCCTGTGAGATACCCTTGGAACAAGCAGGAAAGCACAGGGATAAAACCACAGCAGGATCACCCAAAGCACAGCCCAGGGGTACAGCCCTCACAGCCCAGCCAGCTGCAGGAAGGGCCACAGAACATCTGGAGCTGCAGCCACCAACTGGGCTGCCCGTGGTAGCTGGCACAGCGTGGCCAAGGCAGCAGCGAGTGCCACAGGGCTCAGCCCACCCAGGGCTTGGCTTTCCTCCATAAACTTGAGGAGTTCAGGAAATCCACTAAAAAAGCACTTTCAGAGGAAGCCCTGGAAGAAGTTCTGGGGATAGGGATTTCCTGAGGAGCTGCACTGGTACATGCCAGGAACATCTTTGCCCCGTGGCAGAGGACAAGGCCCTTGTCGCCCACTCCGATGCAGAGCAGAAGTGACCACAGAGGCTGCTGCAGCAAAGAATTCCCAGCAAGGAGTAGAGGGAATCCTGTCAATTTTAGGATTTCTACATGGTTCATCAAGCTTCCATTTGAGCACTGAAGCTGAGCAGCTGATCTCTCCTAGAGGGAGTAGGAGAGAAGGAGGTGTGGAGAGGAACAACCCTTCTCCTGACACAGCCTGACATTCTTTACCCTCGACAGCAGAGGGATTCCCACAAGTCTTGCCTCCAAGAAAGTAGCAGCAGGGGCTGGAAAATCCTTCTGTGATCCCATTCCAGCAGAGGCAAAGCAGAGGCTAAGCCCAGCCAGATGGCCAGCTCCAAAACAAAGCACCTGCAAACTTGCCAAGTGCTACATTCCAGCAGCAGCACATCCCAACCTCATCTGGCTCCCTACAGCTGCAGCAGCCACACTTCCCTGCTTCCCAGGGAAATGGGAGTTCAGCACAGGGCATCAGCCAACTGTGTTATGTTGTACAAGGGGCACAGGCACAGGAGAGCCCTCCCTGAGCACTCCAGCCCCTGGATCAGCTGTGCCAGGTTCTTATCAGCTCTGGTGGGCTCTGAACACCCACCTTCCCGCTGGTCTGGGGTCAGCTGCTCCTTGGGGAACTCCACATCAAAGGTGATTATTAGGGAGCCTTTGATGTTGTTGTTATCAAAGTTTGGAAGACCCTCTCCCTTCTTCCACAGTTTGGCGCCGGGTTTTGTGATTTTATCCCGAGCAACGTGAACCTGGAGGGAAAAAGAATTTTAGGACATCATTAGTGTTGCAGAATCCCAGAGGTTGGAAAAGACCTCCAAGATCATCTAGTCCAGCTTGTGACCAACCATCACCTTGTCACCCAGCCCAGAGCACTGAGTGCCACGTCCAGTCATTCCTTGGACACCTCTCTAGTCATTCCGTGTTGTGTGTGTGCACCCCAGTACTCCAACACCCTTTCCAACGCTCTGGAAAGCTCCAACTGATGTTGGAGCTTTGATCCTTTCCCAAAACCTGTGGTATCAACGGATCCAGGCAGGACATGTGCCAGAACTAACACCAGCTGGGACAGCATAGAAGTGAGACCCACGCTTGAGAGCTTGTTTTGGCTCCCTGGGAATTGCCCTGGAAGGCTCTAGCTGAGGGAATACTGGATATAACCAGACTCTGAGCAAGTACAGGAGATCTGCAGGTAGCTCTGGGTTCCACAGCACCTTGGGCCTCACCTTGTGCCCATCCAAGTGGGCAATATCCATCTCAAAGCCTGTCAGTGCCTCGACCAGCGAGATCGTCACGTTTGTGTACAAGTCGTCTCCTCTCCTTTCGAACACTGGGTGCCTGTGGAAACGAGAGACATTGAACTTTCCTCCTTCCCCAGAGGGGAAACAGGTCCTTCAGCATCTTCCCTTCTCTTTGGGAGATTGGAGAATTCACAAATAGGAGGGGAAGTGAGGAATGAATCAAATTTAGCCTCATTTTCCTGCGCAGGATAAGTACTGCCCAATGCCCTTTCTATTTCTAGGGCAGGGAGTGCTGAGGTGTGACAAGAAGTGACTCACACAACGATCTTCTCAGTAGTGAATTTCCTTACAACAGGGAGATGGTGTATTTGTGGAAAAAGGAGGTATTTCATGTGAATCACACCCGCTGAATTCAAGCCAAAAAGATTAAGATGCTTTGATAACCCCACTTCTAACAAATCCAGCTACTCCAGCACCATCAGGGTTGGACATCCTGCACAGCCCTGAGTGCCAGGGCTGCACCAACACAGTGCAGGGCAAGCTCCATGCCAGAGTGGGCAACACTGGCCAGAAAATGCCTTGCAAGCTGCCTTTACAGTCAGCAGGAAGAGTCTAACTAGGCCAGGGACTTACTTAAGAACTTTTATTCGGAAGCGCAAATCACCGGGCTCCCCATCCACGTGGGGTTCACCTGGGAGAGAGAAGGAATTCAAGGAGATAGTTATTTTATTTTTTTTCAGGAACAAGCAGGATATCAAACACAGACTTGCAGCTCACATGTTAAAGGAAAAAAACCCAACTAGTTGATCTTTAGATGAATAAAAGTTTGCTTAAACATATCTAAAAGACCTTAGGACTCTCTGGGTGTTGCGTCAGCGGGGTCACACCTCTCTGCTGCTGTGGAAGACTTGCCTGCGTGTCAGTGGTGTCCTTCATCTCCCTGGGCACAGGGGATTCCCACACACACCCAAGCCTGGAGCAGATGCTCCTGCTCAAGTGTTACCCGAAACATCAGACCTGGTGCTGGTTTAGTGCCCGTCCCCACTCCCAGCGAATGGATGCTCCTGGATTTCACCACAGGCAGAGGACACAGCACTTCCAACCACCACAAAGTGGGGCTTGGACACTCCCAGTGCCACGGAGAACGGCCTTGAACCATGGAAATGGAGCAGGCCAGAGCTGAGCACACACCCACCTTCCCCAATGAAGGGGTACTCCATGCCATCCCTCACCCCCGGCTCGATCTCCACCTCCAGCGTCCGCTCCTCGTTCACAAGCCTGAAAATGGGAAGAGCAACCCAGCACTAAGTTTTTAACTCTATTTCAACTTTATTCCAGCTTTTTATGTGTGTTATGAGGTAATGGGAACACCCCCACAAACTCACACATACTCTTGCCTTGCTCACATCTAAAACTGGAGGGTCAGTGCTGCCTTTTTTAGGTGCTCAACCAGTAGGGGAGGCAAAGTTAAAAGCTCCTAAATGCACAGGCAGCACCTGGATGTGTGACCACAACATGGCATTCCCTTTCCAGCTGTTCCCAGCTGGAAGCTGTGTGCTTCCCCAAATGTATTGAACCAGATTTAGTTGTGACACTGCCACTGTAGTGGGACCGTTCAAGGAATAAAAGGCTGGAAGAGGAAAGTGGGGAGCTCTCCATCTAACAGAGCTCTGCTGCAAGAATAAAGACTGGCCCATTAAAGACAACCTGCGTTAGGACTTCCCACATTCCCCAGTTCTTACCGGGAATTCAGGCACTTTCCCCCACCTAGCGGTCGGTTTGGGAATAAACATCCCTATATTACTCGGTAAAATCATAGGATTTAGGGTTCTGAGCAGCAGTGAAGAGCATTCGACTCACTTGACGTTGGGACACTCATCACAAACGACCTCCTGGGTCATCTGGAAGCGCCCAGGCCCCAGCTGCGTTGTCCTCATCTCCTGCCGGCAGTTGCATTTCCGTTTGCCCGGCGCCTGTCTGGCCACTGGCTTGTTCCTGACGACCTGCAGGGAACAGGGAGAGCTTGGTGCCAGCACTCCTGGGGTTCCACAAGGGTCTGGATTTCTCAAACAGCCTGAACACAGAATGGTTTGGCTTGGAAGGGACCTCGAAGATCATCTAATTCCAACCCAGCGCCACGTTTTCGTGTGTGACCTCAGCAACACACCCCGAGTTTTCACCTTGTGGTCACACATTAAACACCAGGAAAACTCTCTCTGACACCACAATTGCCATTTCCTTTCCTTTTCCTGCACACCTTTTCACACAGGAAAGGGAACACTGGGATGGAACACCTCACACTTCGGTTGTGACACTTCCCTGTCCCACAGAACAGGGAAATTATTTGGGGTTCCCCAAACACCCAAAGCACAAAATCAGTCAATGCAAACAGCAACATGCAGAACAGGAGGGATTGTCAGCACCAGAAATGGAACTTGCTTAAAAGAAACAGCAATTTTCACATACTTTTCCCAATTATATAAACCAAAAACTTGCAGTGACACGTCTGGCCACATAGAGAGACCATGAAAAATCCTTGGTGTGGTTTTGAAGGAATTGCAAAGTGAATTTGAAGCTTATAAACAGGCCCTCAAACATCATTAAATTCCACAGCTGCACTAAAAAAGCTCAGCTAGTGACTGACAGCCAATAAATATTATCCCCCTTTCCAGAGACACAGCCAGACGGAAAAGGTGGATAACTGTGTGGTTTCTTCAGTAAACTACAGCAAAGAGCACCACAACACCCCCCACGGGCAGACACTGAGAACAGGAGCATCTCTTGGAGCTCTGTTTTTTGGGGGGAGATATTCTGAGCACTGGTCAGGCACCTCAAAGCTGGCAACACTCTGGGAAGTGAACTTACTTCTACAAAGTTCCCTGAATACACCTCCTCCAGCGTGACCTCCAGGTCCACGATGATGTCACTCCCTCGGGGAATGTTCCTGTCCTGCTGGCGAGGGTTCCCTCCAAACATGAATCCAAAGTCCCCAAAGAAGCTGGAGCAAAGCACATGGGGTTAGTTCAGGAAGGAATCCTGGGCAAATGCTTCAGTCCCCCTAAAGAACAACCTCCTCAGAGTCCTAAAGCTCCAGAGAAAACTCAGGAACCCGCAGTGTCCTCCTCCAGGACACTTCAAGCAAAGGAGCCACTTTGGAAAAGTTTCCTGTGTTGCAGAAACCAGGTTTGGGAGCAGGAACATCTCAAAATCTGTCCAAGGGAAGTCCCCTCTGATCTGCTCTACTGCTCAGCTGCCACTACAAGGTGTAAACTCTAAGTAGGTTTGTTTTCAGTGGTTTGAGGACAAAAGGGATGAGGAAAAATTCCTAGAAAACCTGTATATTGTCCCCCACAAGCAGTGCAAGTTTTCACCCAGGATCACAAGAGATGAGCAACTACAGGAATGACTTCAGGAAGTCTGTGCCTGGCTGATCCAAAGGGGCAGAAAATCAGGTGCAGGTGCCTTTGGACTGTAATGCTCCAAATTTTACAGTTGCTTTGTTGCTACAGCAACACTTTGCAGAAGGGGAAGTGTCCCCAAAGGGCACACGAGGTGTGACAACAGGTTAAACCTCAGTCATGCACAGGGAACTTGGGAAAGTCCCCACATGTTTGATGCAGGTGCTGCACCTGACAAATCACCCACAGGGGTGTCCATGTGGGAAGTCACCCCTGGTTCCTGTTTGCTGCCCTTGTAGCAGGGAGTGGTGCACAACCAAAGGGAGAATGTCACGTGGGACACCCCCTGGAAATGTATTTCCTCAAATGCTCCATCTCACAGCACATCAGTGACCTGGACGGGGTAACAACCACGAGCTTGAGCATCACAAAATCAGAGCTGCAGCTGGAGAACAGCCTAAAGTGGGAAAAGCTCCTTACTGGGAGAAGATGTCTCCGTGGGAGCTCTGGTGCCCATCCTTCAGTCCCTCCTCACCGTAGGCATCGTACTGCTTCCTCTTCTCCTCGTCTGACAGCACCTGGAAAACACATGGAAGCAGGAAAGCCATCACCTGCAGCTCAGGGGAGTTGTTTAACAAGGCTCTGAAGGCCACAGGACTCTGGCAAAGATTTAAACAAACTGGGAAATTTAAATAAACTTGAGGAAGAGGTAGAAAAATCCTTTCCATGCATGAAGTGCCACCAAATGTGACAAGATACCAGCTCACAGGAAGGACACCAAGCTCACAGCTCCACGAGCTGCTGCAAAAGAGAGGGAAACACTTTTGTCCACAAAAAAAAAAAATCCTTATATTCCCTGGTTGCCCAGGGATGGTTCAGTTTAAGTCTGAACTAAGAGGCCCCAGCTCTGAGACAAAACTAAAGTGAAGAGTTTTCTTTCTGATCATGGAGAAATAAATTCCAGCTGGTTCTCTCACTTCCTCATTTGCTTTAAATTTGGATACCTGAGGAGCAGGGGAGCACCAGGGATGGAAGCAGGAGCCAGGCTGCAAACCCCTTCCCTCTGCACTGGATTCCTCCCAGAGGATCCCAACCTCCCACCCAACCAGACTGCTGGAAGCACTGCTGGGAATTTTTGCTGATGGAATTTTGCAACACCATCTTCCAGGGTCTCTCTGCTCCACAGGGAACAGCTGGAATCCAGCAGTGACAGAGGGAGGACAAAAAGGACAGAAAACATGGAAGAAACAGGTCCTGTATCAACCTGCCCAAATTCCATTGGATGGAACTACAGCCAGGGAAAGTAAGGCTTTGACTTTAAGCCTCTGGGCCATGAGATAATCTATGTGTTATTTATTAAATGTCAGGGATCACTTACATCCCACAGTATTATCATGGAAACAGCAGGAATCCTCCTGTATATGCGACCCACGGTTGTTTTTCCCACTGAATTCCCTCTAAAAGCCAAGCCTTTCACCTCCCATCAGCTCAGACTAATCCCAGCCAGGCCCTGCACACACACCTGTCCCTGTGCAACACTGGGAGCTGCTGCTGCTCCATTTCTGGGAACAAATTCCCAAGAACTTTAACTTGGTGCTCCTCTACTTCTCCCTCAAATTCCAAACAACTTTAACTTGGTGCCTTGGCTTTCTCCTGGCTGGGAGAGGTGTTGGATTGTCCTGTGGCAGGAGGAGCCCTCTGAGCAGCCCGGCAGCATCTGGACTTTGGGTTTTATAGGGAAAGTGCCTGAAATTCCAGGTAGGAACAGGGAAATAGATGGAATTTGATGTAGTAACAAGGGGAGGATGGAAATTGATGGGGAGGGGAGGAAGGAAAGGCAGGAATTTGATATAATTGTGGAAGGTCCCTGTCCATGGAAGAGGGTGGAGTGAGATGATCCTTAAGGTCCCTTCCAACTCATGATTCCATGAGAATAAAAAGTGTAGGATAGAATCCAAAACAGCAACAGGATGAAGACGGAATTTGATGAGAGGAGGAGAAGGAAAGAAGGGAATCTGATATAATTGTGGAAGGCCCCTGTCCATGGCAGGGGGTGGACTGAGATGATCCTTAAGGTCCCTTCCAACTCAGAGCATTCCATGATAATAAAAGATGTAGGATAGAATTCAACAAACTGACAAGGAGGGCATGGAATTTGCCATGGTAACAGGAGGAGGATGGATTGCACCTGCACCTTATGGAACAGCCTTCCCATTCCCTACATTCCTTTTCTCATTCCCCTACAGAATGTTACAGGATGGATCCTCCCGAGTCTCCCTGGCTCCACGAGCCCCCCTCCACCCTTCCCGGCTCCAGAGGGACACTCCCGGCTCCAGGTCTCACCTCGTAGGCGGCTCCCAGGTCCTGGAACTTCTCCTGCGCTCGCGGGTCGTCGGGATTCCTGTCGGGATGGAGCTGCAGCGCCAGCTTGCGATAGGCCTTCTTAATGTCCTTGATGGATGCGCCGCGGGAAACCCCCAGGATCTTGTAGAAATCCCTCCTGCAGGGGGAGAGAGAGGAAGGGAGAGGGAGGGGAAGGAGAAGGGGAGGGGAAGGAGAGAGAAAGGGGAAGGGAAAGGGAGAGAGAGGAGGTGGGACACGCAGAGGGAGAGGGAAGGGGGAGACAAGGGGGAGGAGATGGCAGCGGAATGGGAAGGGAGAGAGGAAAAGGAGAAGGGGATGGGGAGAATGGGATAGGAAGGGAGAGGGGATGAGGACGGAAAACGGATGAGAGAGAAGAGGGCATGAGAGACGGGAGAGGGAAATGGGAGAGGGGAAAGGGATGAGGGAATGAGGTCAGGGGATGGGATGAGGGGAATGAGATGAGAGGAATGAGATAAGAGGAAGGGATAAGGGGAAAGGGATGAGGGGAAAGGGAGAGGGGAAAGGGATGGGGGGAAAGGGAGAGTGGTCCCGTCAGCGCCGCAGCCGCCGACCCCGAGCGCGAGAGGGCCGGCGCGGCGCCGGGGCTGAACCCTCGCACTCCCCAGTGCCGCGGGCGCGTCCCAGCGCACTCACCCCGCGGCGGTCTCCCCGCAGAGGCAGAGTAGGAGGAGGCAGAGGCGGCCGATCCAGGCGGGGGCCATGGCGGGGCCGGGCCGGGCCCTGAGGGAGTGGCGGCGGCGGCGACTCAGGCCCCGCCCCCTCCCCGACCCCGACCAATGGGAACGCGAGGTGCCCGCAGGCAGCCAATAGAAGCGCGGCACCGCGCGCCGCCGGCCAATGGCCTGCGCACACTTCAGCGCCGCCGGCCAATCGCCGGCCTCAGCGTCGCCGCTCAGCGCGACGCGCACGCCTTGCCGCCACTTCCCTCCGCGCAGCCAATCGGCGCGCGAGTCGCTTAGCCCCGCCCCCACGCCGGCGGGCGCAACCAATGAGCGGCGGCTCCGGCGCAGCAGAGAAGGGCCCGTCTCGGTGGTGCCCGCGGCGGAACCCGGAAGCGGCGGCGGCCATGGCGGCGGAGGCGGGCTCGGTGCGGCTATGGGCGCGCACGGAGCCGTTCCTGGCGGGCGCTCTGCCGACGCCGCCGCCCGCCCGCCTCGCCCCGCACTACCTGCGCAAGGCCGCCGCCTACGCCCGCGCCAGGGCCGCCCAGGGCTGTTTCCCGCGGCTGCGCTGGCCCCGCTGGCGCCACATCGCCTGCGGGAAGCTGCAGCTCGACCGCGACCTCGCCTGGCTCTACTTCGAGCTCTTCCGCGGCCTCCTCGAGCCCGACCCGCCCCGCCGCCTCCGCTGGGCCGAGGCGGAGGCCTCCTGTGCCAGCGCCGAGGAGCTGGAGCGGGAGCGGAGCAAGGCAAGAGCCCAGAGCCGGCCTAAGGCAGGGGGAGCCCAGGCCCAGTGTAAGAGGGGGTCCTGACTCTTCCTCCCTCTCCCTGCTCTCCAGCTGTCCGTGGACACGCTGCAGTTCCTGCTGTTCCTGTACGTGCAGCAGCTCCACAAGGTGTCCCTGCGCAGGTCCCTGCTCGGCGACGAGTGGCCCAGCCCCAGGACCACATCTCCCGGCTTTCCTGGGAAATCCGCCGGCGGGAATAAGGTACCCGCGCTTCTCCCCTGTTGGGATCTGCCTTGAGGGGGTCGGGAAGGGGCTGGGTTGTTCTCTCCAAGTGCAGATTCCCTGTTCCATGGTAAATGAGGCAGGGTTGCTGTGTTCTCTGTGCACTTAATAAAAAGTTTTTAAAAGGTTTTCAGTGAGGCTTTCCTGGAGTCCAAAGGCAGCTGAAAATTCCCTATGAGTCCTGGCAATTCTCCTTTTAAGGAGCAACAGCCCCTTCGCTTTTTTCTGTTATTCAAACAGGAGATTTTTCTCGTCTTCGTAGTTCCTTTCATGTGCTCCAGTGGGAATATTGGATCCCAAGATGTTCCCTGGCCTCAGGTTCTGTGTCAGGGAGGGGAGTTGGTTGTTCAGCTGGAGATCAGCCACGTGGAAATACTGTTTCCTTTTAAATCACTGCCAAATATTTAGGAAGGAGTGGGTTGGATGTGTCCCCTGGGCAGCTCTGTGTGGGAGGGTGAGTTACAAATTGGCAACCGCAGCTGCAAACCTCTGGAATTCTGGCATGGATGTGCTGCTGGGAGCTGGATGAGCTGGTGGAATGTAGTTGGGACAAGCTGGAATCATTAAAAAGAGGAGCTGGGCAGCTTTATCCTTGAGCAGATGGTGGTGAGGACAAGGTGTGTTCCTTCAGCAAAGCTTGGCTTTATTAAGCTCTGCTGTAATTCCAGTCTCCTGCTTTTTTTCTGGGCATGAGTCCTTTAGGATTCGAACTAAAGATTCTTTCAGAGGCCATTTTGTTTATTGGAGAAACAACCCTCAGCTTTTTACCCTGCAAGGTGACACTTTTATCCTGGAATCCTGGCCCAGCTGGGCTTTTCAGTGGAGCAGCTCCAAGACCTTGCCTGCCAGTTATTGATTTGTTCCCTTCCTTCCAGTGCCAGCAGGAGCTCCCTGGATTTGGATGGGATTGGGAGAGAGCCCGTTGCTGCTTTCTAGGATTAAATATTTGCTGCTTGACTCAGAATAAAATGGGGTTTAATTTTTGGGGGGGGTGGTGGCTTTGTGTGCCTTGGAAGAGCAGGAATGAGCTCCGTGTTTGACACGGAATTTTTAATGATTCCAGTTTGTCCCAGCCACACGTTTGACATTCCAGAGGAGTTCTGAGCAAGATTCTGGGCTGTGATGCCCATGCAGCTTCCCAGCCTGGAGCACTCACCTCCCCCGTGTTTTCCTGCCTCTCCCCAGAACTGGAATGACCAGGAGCACCGAGCCTTCATGCAGAGCCACCTCCTGGACATGCTGGAGCTGCTGCTGGAGCCGGAGCAGCTCTCGGCCTCGTCCCATTCCAGCTCCAGCAGCCTGGTGTCCCTGGAGGCCGTGGGTGCCCTGAGCCTCCTGCTCGAGGGCTCCGTGGGCGCTTCCCGGGCGGTGCGGCCGCTCCACGAGCTGGCCCTGTGCCCGCCCTGCCACCCCCACAACGGCTTCTCCCAGGGGGCCAGAGCCTTCTCCCTGCCCCAGCTGGAGAGCTGGATCCGCTCCTGCCTCACCACCAACCCCTTGGGAATGACCGCCTGCATCAGGGCCGGCAGGAAGCTGGCGTGGGCACAGCAAGGTGGGCACTGGGAGGCACGGATGGCTTTGGGAATGTGGGAGCAGGTGGGAAATGGGAATATAGGGATGTGGGAGCAGGT
>NW_020884902.1:8854383-8854576 GCF_003945725.1 Corapipo altera
ATAGGGATGTGGGAGCAGGTGGGAAATGGGAATATAGGGATGTGGGAAAAGGGGAGGGTGTGGGAAATGGGAATATAGGGATGTGTGGGAAAAGGGGAGGGTGTGGGAAATGGGAATATAGGGATGCGGGAAAAGGGGAAAGTAGGAATATGTGGGAAAATAGAAATATGTGGGAAAATAGAAATATGTGGGA
>NW_020884902.1:8854586-8876354 GCF_003945725.1 Corapipo altera
TGGGAAAATAGAAATATGTGGGAAAATAGAAATATGTGGGAAAATAGGAGTATAAAAATGCATGAAAATAGAAAAAACATATGGAAAAATAGAAATGTAAGAATGTGTGGGAAAATGGGAATGTGTTCAAAAATGGCAATATCGAAATGTGTGAAAATGGGAAAATAGGAGCATGTGGGAAAATAGAAAAAAATATATGGGAAAATAGAAGTGTAGGAATATCTGGGGGGAAATAGGAATATGTGAGAAAATAAGAATATAGAAATATGTGGAAAAATTGAAATACAGAAATATGCAGGAAAATCGAAATATGTGGGGAAGTAGAAATACAAAAATATAGGAGAAAATAGAAATATGTGGGGAAATGGAAACGTAGAAATGTGTGGGAAAATAAAAATGTGGGAAAATAGAAATATATGGAAAATAGCAATGTAGGAATATGTGGGGAGATGGGAATATACAGAAGTATAGAAAACATTGAAAATTATAAAAATCTAGAGAAAAATAGAAATATAGAACATATAGAAAAAGAATTATGCAGAAATAGAGAGAAATAGAAAAATACAAACATACAAATTTAGAAATACAGAAAGAAATGTAGAAATACAGAAAAATAGAAATTTAGGAAAAAAACCCTAGAAACAGGAACTCAGCTCCTCCTGCTGAGCAGGGATCTGGCAGTGGGGTAGGAACTGGTCTGGCTTTCCTTTTCTCCAGTCCAGCCTCTCTCCTGCAGGGACATGGAGCCACCTCAGGAAAGAGACACTGGCTCAGTGTTTCCCTGGCTGCAGATCCCAGGAGGGGCTGTGGATTAGGGAGCCCAGGGAAGAGCTCTGGGATTGTGCTCTAGGGGGAGCATTTTCCTCGTTTAAAACACAGAGTTTTAAACCTGCCCTCAGGATCTTCCTGCCAGGCCGAGCCTTGGGTTTGGGAAGAGACTTCTGCAAGTGGAGATCTCTCGGGGCCTTTGGCTGCTCCTGAATAATCCTGAAGTGGTTGGGCTCTTGTGATGTCTCCTGGTGTCTGGAGTTTCTCAGTGCCCTGAGCTGCTGCCCTGCCCAGGGGGGACTGGGGGTGGTGTAGGAGGTGCCATCCTTGACGTGTGGGGCTGGTTGTTTTCCCGAGGGTTGCTGGGCAGTGAACTTCTGTGCGCTTTGTTCTGCAGTTGAAGGAGCAACCAGGAGAGCCAAGATTGCCTGCAGTGCCCGGGTGGTGCCCGAGGTGTCCCCCATGGTGATCATGAGCCAGGTGTACAAGCAGACCCTGGCCAAGAGCTCGGACACCCTGGTGGGGGCTCACGTGAGGATCCATCGCTGCAACGAGTCCTTCATCTACCTCCTGTCCCCTCTCCGGTGAGTTCTGGTTCTCCTGGGAGGCACCTGCAGTCTTGGAGGGCCAGTGGGGTCCTGGGCACATCAGGGAAAGCGCTGCCAGCAGGTCAGGGGGGTGATCCTGCCCCTCTGCTCAGCCCTGTGAGGCACGTCAGGAGTGCTGGGTCCAGCTCTGGGCTCCTCAGGACAGGAGAGACAAGGAGAGCGTCCAGTGGAGGGCACAGAGATGAGGAAAGGACTGGAGCATCTCCCTGATGAGGAGAGACTGAGGGAACTGGGTCTGGTTAGTCTGGAGAAGGGAAGGCTGAGAGGGGATCTATCCATACAGATATCTCATCAATCCATACAGATATCTCATCAATCTATACAGATACCTCACCTGACAGGGGATCCCATCAATCTATAGAAATATCTCATTGATCCATACAAATATCTCCTCTGAAAGAGAATCTCATCAATCCATACAAATATCTCATTGATCCATACAAATATCCATACAAATACCTCCTCTGAAAGGGAATCTCATCAATCCATACAAATATCTCATTGATCCACAGAAATATCTCATTGATCCATACAAATATCTGAGAGGGGTTCCTATCAATCCATATAAATATCTCCAGGGCAGGTGTCAGGATGGTGCCAGGCTCTTCCCAGTAGTGCCCAGTGATAGGATGAGTAGCAATGGCCATAGACTGAACCACAAGAAGTTCCACCTCAACATGAGGAAGAAGTTCTTTCCATGGAGGAGCCCTGGCAGAGCCCTGGAACTGCCCAGGGAGGGTGTGGAGTCTCCCTCTTCACAGACATTCCAAACCCTCGTGGTTCCCGCGTCACTTGCTCCGGGTGACCCTGCCTTGGCAGGGGGGTTGGACTGGGTGATTCCAGAGGTCCCTTCCAGCCCTGACTGTGCTGTGGTTCTTTGGCAGCTCCGTGACCATCGAGAAGTGCCGGAGCAGCACGTTCGTGCTGGGCCCCGTGGAGACGTCGGTGCACGTGCAGAGCTGTGACGGCGTCAGGGTCATGGTGGTTTGCCACCGCCTGTCCCTGGCAGCCACCACCGGCTGCACGTTCTACACTCTGACACCCACCCAGCCCCTCATCCTCTCGGGGAACCAGGCGGTCAGCCTTGCCCCTTTCCACACCCACTACCCCATGCTGGAGGACCACATGGCTCAGGTGGGCTTGGCCACTCTGCCCAACTACTGGGACAGCCCCATGCTGGTGTGCAGGGAGAGCAGTGACACGGGTGTGTTCCGCCTCCTGCCCCCCTCGGACTTCTACACCTTCGTGATTCCCTTTGAGATGGAAGGAGACACCACAGAGACGCCAGGGGGGCTCCCCCAGGAGTACCAGGAGGCTCTGAGGCAGCGGGAGCAGCGGGTGCAGGTGTGGCAGCGCGCGGTGAAGGAGGCGGGTCTGACCAGGTGAGTGCTGTGCCCGGCAGGGGTGGCTGAGCTCAGCCATTCCCGAGGCTTCCTGTGATGTGGTTCCATAAAAATGCTTTAAGGAGGGGTTGGGTTGGGTGAGCCGTGTCCTGCAGGCCAGTTCTGGGGCGTCAGTCATTAGCAATCCTGGCTGGCAAAGTGAGAAGGGAATGCTCACACTTGTAGCTCCGAGTCATGGAATTCCAGGATGGTTTGGGTTGGAAGGGACCTTAAAGGATGCGTTGTTCTACCTGCTTCCATGGGCAGGGACACCTTCCACTAGCCCAGGTTGCTCCAAGCCCCATCCAACCTGGCCTTGGACACTGCCAGGAATGGGGCAGCCACAGCTTCTCTGGGCAACCTGTGCCAGGGCCTCCCCACCCTCCCAGGGAAGAGTTTCTTCCCAACATTCCATCTATCCCTGCCCTCTGGCAGTGGGAAGCCATTCCCCTTGTCCTGTCTCTCCAGGCTGTTTTTCTAAGTCCCTCTCCAGCTCTCCTGGAACCCCTTCAGGCTCTGGAAGGGGCTTTAGGTCTCCCTGGATCCTTCTCCAGGTGAACACCTCCAGCTCTCCCAGCCTGTCTCCAGAGCAGAGGGGCTCCAGCCCTTGGAGCATCTCCATGGCCTCCTCTGGATTTGCTCCAACAGCTCCACATCCTTGTTATGTTGGGACCCCAGAGCTGGAGGCAGCACAGCAAGGGGGGACTCACCAAGTGGAGTAAAGGGGGAGAATCCCCTCCCTCACCCTGCTGCCCTCACTGCTCTGAAGGAGGTGCTTTCTCATCGTTGCATTTTCCCAGCTCATGAGGCTGCAGGGAAAGCATTCCTGGACACTGCTGAGGGCTGAGGGCAGGGATCCACCCTGGCAGGGAGGCTTTTTGACTCTGGGCCCTCCCCACTCTCTGTTCTGCTGCCAGTGCTGTGGACAGGGCTGGGTGTGTGCCCTGAACCACATCACTGTCCTGCAGCTGCCTGGGATCTCTCTCAGCCCCCCTTCACCTTGGGATTGAAGCTTTAAATGACTGTCCCATCCCTTGTTGAGGAGAGCTGGGAATGTGCCTGTGGATCATGGCAGCAGATCAGTCCGGGACAGGAACTTTGAAATTCCTCTTGGGCTGATCCCATGGAATCCTCTGCCCAGCTTTGTTTGCAAGCACATTTTGGGGGTAGAAACCCCATTTCAAACATCCATTTGTAAAGACTTGATAAGAACAAGTTTTGTTCCCTAAACTGAGCTTAAACTGTGTAGGTTTTTTTTCTGTTCTGTGCTCAGTTGCTGAGTGGTACCAGGGTGTAACTGAGTGCTGATAGCAGTGATCTGGGAGGGGTTTATCCCCTGGGAAACATGGAACAGAAGGCAAACTGTCAATGCTTCCTCTGAAGAGTTCTGGCCTGTTTGATGATTCCTGGTTTTGGAGGAGCTCCCTCCACTTCCCGTGTTCCTTTCTGAAATCCAGGTGCCTCTGTGCTGAGTGTGGAGGAATGGGCAGTTTGAAAGAACTCTAGACTGGGAGAGAGAAAGGATTCTGGGGCAGGATTTTGCTACAGGAGGAGGGTGGCAGAGCAGTCCTGACCCAGAAGTGGGGACAGAGGTGTGAAAACCTTCAAACTCCCAGCCCTGAGTCGTCAAGAACAGCAGAGAGTAAAGAGGCTGGAGTCATCCCTTGTGTCCATCAGCTCATCCAAGGTGCTTCCCCCTCCAGCTGGGATGCTTCTTACCCCCCAGGGTTTTGGGAAGGTGTTTGGCCTGTCAGAACTTTCCTGTTAAAGGAGTGTGAGGAAACAGGGATGATGTGCTTAGAGTTGCCATCCTGCAGTCGCAGGAGACAAGAGCTCATTCCTGGAGTGGCTTATTCCATAAAAGGGGGGGAAACTGTGGCAAGTTTAGAAGCTTGTTGAAAAGAAAGTGGGCAGCTGACAGTGGAAAATGTCTCTCTTGTCTCCTGCAGGCAGGGAAACAACTGGGGAGACAAGTAGGAAGCTTAGAGCAAACAGGATATCGGGCTTGTAGAAAGGAAAAAGCCGCTGTGCTCGAGCGGGAGGTGAAAGGGAATGTTAGAAATAAGAAGACGTCTCTCAAAAAGTTGAAGTTGTCTGAATGAGGAAAGTGGGGCAAAAAAAGAATGTAAATCCTGCCAGGCTGAAAGTAAAACCCCAGTAAGACAGGAGCAGTAAGACAGCTTGAGGAGCAACTTGCAAAAGCATGAAATCCTGTTTATTCATTTTCCAAGCGTATCAGACAGAAAGTCTTTCAGGGTCAGTAGCAGATCAAGGTAGAGAAAAAGCACTCTGAGAAGATAAATCCATAAGGGAAGAAAGAAGTGGCTGCCTTTGTGTTTGCTGGGGAGGAATTTGGGTTAGTTCTGTCCCAGAACCCTGCTTTTTGGGGAATGGCTCCAATGGAATCTGTACAAAGAGCAGCCTTTAACTTGGAAAAGAGGGGTGGGTACATGGAGCTGAGGGGGACAGAAAGGAATAGAATCATAGAATGGCCTGGGTTGGAAGTGACCTTAAAAATCCAGCCAGGTTCTACCCCCTGCCATGGGCAGGGACACCTTCCACTAGCCCAGGTTGCTCCAAGCTGTGGCCGTGGACACTTCCAGGGATGGGGCAGCCACAGCTTCTCTGGGCAACCTGTGCCAGGGCCTCCCCACTCTCAGAGGGAAGAGTTTCTTCCCACTATCCCATCTAACCCTGCCCTCTGGCAGTGGGAAGCCATTCCCCTTGTCCTGTCAGCCTTTGGAAATAGTCTCTCTCCATCTTTCCTGTAGCTCCTTCAAGTATTGAAAGGCCACAATCAGGTCACCCTGAAGCTTCTCTTCTCCAGGCTGAACAATCCCAATTCTCTCAGCCTTTCCTCACAGCAGAGCTGCTCCATCAGTTTGATTATCTTAGTGGCCTCCTCTGGAGCTGGTTTCCTGCTTTTCCCAGTATAGGATGGGATCAGCACATCAAATTAGGAATGGGTTCAAAGCAAACCCACATAAAATCTCCAGAATATTGTAAAATGTTCATGTTTTATTGGTGTTCAGAAATGAATTGTGTAAACTCATGGAAAAAGTCCAGCAGGAGCTGCTCAACACCTGTGCCACTTTTGGCTTAACAAATTCCAGAGGTGAGCTGATCCCAGAGTGCTGGGATGCTGGTCTGGAGATGCCCTTGGCCATCTGAGCAGTGCCAGGGAGCCTGAGCTGTGGAACATCCTGTGACTGCTGGGTTTATCAAAACCACCCCTAAAGTTAATTACCAGCAACAGGAATTATTTGAGAGGAGTTTATAGGTGCATTTTTTTTCCCTGATCTCCATCCTTTCTCTTCCAGGTGCTGTCAGAACAGAATTTTGAGTCCTTAGTGCTTAAACATTGGTTACTAATACTCATTTTTCTCCCTTTTCAGACAGTTTTTAATCTGTGCTCTGAGAGGTAAGTGGAGGTAGCCCTGTGGAGCAGGGTGGTCGTGCTGGTGGGATGGGGAGGTTTGTTTGGCCCCTCTGACTCCACCAGGTTCTGCCTTTAGGGTTCATTATCACCATATTCCCTTGGTAAAAACCTTCTATTCCTGGTCCAGAGGGTTCAGGAGCCAAACCTGGCTCTTCCTGGTATATCTGGAGGCTTGTTTGGGTAGTGCAGGTGAGGTAGTAGCATAACACTATAAATAAATAAATGTGATTTTTCCATACTTCCCTGTTGATCTTTTGGCTTCAGGGATCAGAGGAAGCGGCTCCAGACGTTGGTAGAAAACAAGTTCTATGAGTGGCTGGTGCAGACGGGGAACCGGCAGCAGCTGGACAGCCTCGTCCCCCTTGCCATGGGATCCAAGCAGGCAGCAGGATAACATCCCAGTCCTCAGCACAGAAGGAGAGGAAGGGTGAGTGAAAGGCCTGTTCCTCCTGGTTCTTCTCTACCTACAAGAACTGTTTGCGTGCACGGCCAAGGCAGAGGCACCAAAAGCAGGAGGCTGTTCAGTGAATGTTCTCCCCAAAGCCTTGCATTTGGTTTTAGTTCTTATTTTACTGTCAAAACCCCCTTTTTCAGTGGAAATCTGTGTCCTCAGCACCTGCCTTGTTGTTAAGTTTGGTTTGTTGGAGACATCTGTAAAGGCACAACATGGGCATGTTGCACATAATGGGATGTCCAGCTGGTTGGAATAGCTGCTCTTTCAAAGGAACTGTGTGGATTGATGTCTATTTACCCATCTCACCTTTGCTAAAGAGAATTAGGTGAGACTGGCTAATTCTTACAGTGAAACTTTGGCTAATTCTTGCTTTGTAGTGCCTCTTCCTGAGCAGAAGTGGTTTAGGAGCTGGAGATCTGCCCTTATCCTGCTTCTCTGCCGTGACGTGTTTCAAACCATTAGAAAGTTGGTTTATTTTTGATTTGGTCTCTGAATCCCTTTTTCTTTGCTAGTGTTAGGAGTAAAATGTGCTCCTTTTATTTTGTTCCAGAGCTCAGGGAACAGGCAGCAATACTCCCAGCCCAGTTCTCATTAAGACTTTGTGGCCGTCCTGCCTGGACCCGCTGGATCCAACACCCAGCCTTGCACTGTCTGGCTGCTTTAGGATTCCTGATCCCTGCTGCCTTCCCAGGAATGTGCTGTAGTTATCCTGTTGGTGACTGAGATGGCACTGGAGGATGATGAGTTGTGCCTTGTTGTAGAGCTGTCCTCATGGTGGGTGTCCATGTGTGCGGGTGTCCAGCACACCAGGGATGCTGGGACAGAGCTGGATGCAGGGCCCTGGGCATCACCTGCATTTCACGGTACAAACCAGCTGCACTGCTTTTAGAAATGTGAAAAAGAAGTGTTTTATGATATTTTTATGAATGCAATCTGGTAGGTTTTTTAATATGAAGCATTAAGTGATGGGGTTTTTATGGGATGAACTTTTGTAAGCGCTGGGATTTTGTGGAATGAACTTTTGTACATGGTTGCATTGTTTTGACAAATGTCAATAAACCAGAGTTCTTGGATAAACCTGGCACCTGTCCTAGGGGAGGGGTGTTACCTGTACAGTGGGTGTTAGAGAGACACAACACCTTTAATCTTAATGAAATGGGAACCAGTCAGTGAGAGAAAAATCCTGATTTCTTGCCAGCTGAAGGGTTCGAAGGCTGCCCTGGCTCAGGGTTTTGATACAAACACTGTTGCTGCTTTCCATATTTCTCATAAAGAATATCAGCTTGGCTAAGCACCATTCTCCTGTGCTGGTGGGAGCTGTTCTAGGAGATGTACTTGTAGCTGAGCACCTAAATAAACTCAGAAAACAGGGAAAGGCATTGCATGGATGAGTGGAAGCAGCAGCTGGTGGTGCCTTTGGAAGAGCTCTCCAAGCTGAGAGCCAGAGGGAGGCACAGAGGTCTGTGTGCACAGCTTCAGAATCCTTCTGAAGGTCTCCCTTGGCTCCTGGGCTGGCAGGTGAGGTGAGTTTATTATATTTCTTATATTCATGTGAGGTGAGTTTATAAGATTTAACCAACTTTTAAAGGAGGGATGTGCGAAGAGACCACACCTACTGATAGGACCTGGCTCGTGCTTGAACTGTGATCTTCCTAAAACAGCATTTGGGTTCAAAAATGAATAAATTCAAGTGAGAGCAACAGCAGTGGGTGATTGGAGGCACCTAAAATGGGAAGAGGAGCTGCTCTGGGCATGTGTGCCCCGGGCTCTCAGATCTGCCCGCATTGAGCGGAGCTGCTGTTGCGAGAGTGCTTGTCCTGACAGATTTGAAAGAGGGGCTGCGTGTTTCGGGCGCTGCTGTGCCAAATTCGTGTCCCTTTGTCTCCCTAAGCCTTTGGGCTGGGGCACTGAATAGCTGCAGAGGTGGTTTTTCATAATGCCCTGGCGGGGGGGTGGGTGTGGGTCAGCCAGCCAGCCGAGGCCTCCCCGCCCCCGGAGCGTGGCTGCAGGGAAAACGCCTCTGCTCCAGCCTCGGGTGCTGGGGGGAGAGTTTGGAGTTGGATTTGTGGCACCTGCAGAGACAATCAGGAGTTTGGGCAGCATTCTTTACTGTGGGATGTGTGGGATCACTCGCCACACATCCTTTCCCTCTGTGTCAGGTGCTGTTGGAGCACTGTGGATCAAGCTGAGGGTGTCCTGGGGAAAGCTGCACAGATGTTTCCACTGAGAGCTTTCAGTCTGTCAGTGCAGGGCTGTGCTTTGCAAGCCTGTGGCGTGTGCCCTGAGCTCGTGTTTGTTATTCCTTAACTGCATCCTTCGCTGCACAGAACATTCCCTGAGAAATACTGTGTCCCCTCCTTAGGAATGGGGGTGGTCCCTTCGATCCAACGAGGATTCCTTCTGCTTTAACAAGCTGGGAAGGGAGGGAGCAGCCAAACTACCCCCCGTGCTCCCGGGCTTGGCAGGGGGCTGCGTGTTTTGAGTGCGTTTGGCAGAGTTTTGGTGTTCTGACTCAGCAAATGGTAACAAAGGGAGGATGGCGAAGCCTTCCTTTATTCCATAATCCTGTTTGCTTTTCTGGAAATCGGCTATAGCCTCAGAATCACTGACTCAATTTTTGGATCCTATTCTCATGACAAAGCGGCTGTCTGGTTTAAAACAAGCCCGTTATAAAAAGGGCACCTCGGCTCCTGGCTGTTTGTAACAGCTCCTGACGTTCCTCCGGCACAGGGGAGCTTGGCTGGAACGGAAAATGTCCAGAGCTGGAACCAAGGTAAGTTGATTTGCAGTATATTCATCATTTTGGATAAAAGCTCAGAATTTATCAGGGATAAGTTGTGGAGAAACTTTGTTTTCCTCGCTGTGCTGACAGCTTCCCCCTCTGCCAGTGGGTGGGCAAGAGGAGAAGCCTCAAATCCCTCCTCACGTGGAGGGGAGCCCCTCCCAAGTCTTTTCCCAGGTTTTGGCTGGTTCCTCTGGGTGGGGCTCTGCCAGAGGATGGAGTGCAGTGACTGGTGAGGGGACATGTTAAAATGGTTTGAAATCAGCAGGAGCTGATGCCTTGTAAACTGGGGGCAGAGGGCACTGGGCCAGCAGGGAATGCGACGAGCTGGGTTTGCAGAGCGGAGTCTCCTGGAAGGCTTCCTTGGGAGAACCTGACTCCCAACAGCTGCAGCAGCTGCCACATCCCTCTTCCATGGTGGAGCAACAGAAAGAATCCTGAACGACGGCCGTGGCACCAAAGGGAATAGCATTCCCTGTGGGATGTGAACCGGCCTTGGGATTTGGTGGAATCGGCAGGGCTGAATTTAAACCGGACAAGGAGGTAGATCAGGAGGCTCAGCTTCAACTGGAGTGCTGTGTCAGGTGGGGATCCAGGTCTGGTGCAGTGTTCCTCAGCCTTGAGTTGAGCAGAGGTGGTTGGTGACCTCGTGGCAGGGTTGGGACCGGGCAGGGAGGAGCAGCTGGGACAGGGAAGGAGGGTGAGAGCCTCGGAATGGTGGCCAGTTTCCCCCATGGAATGTCAAACACCTGTTAAGAAGCTGTGGGCAGAGGTTCTAAGTTTTGCTTTTGGTTTGGATTCCTTGTAACCTGTGGAGGCTGGAAGACCGAAGGGGGTGTGGGAGGCACAGTGGGTTTGCAGGAACCGGGCGATGCTGTGGAAGATCCGGATTCAGTCTCGGCTTCTCCTCGTTCCTCTTGGCTCTGCCTTTGGCACAAGGCTTGGCTGTTAGTCTGGAGATCCGAGGAGGGTGTGCTGGTGGCTCTGGGGTCTCAGAGGTACAGTCTTTCTGTACCTGTGCCTAAAATAACTGCGAGGGAATTGTAACTGCTCCATCCTGGAGTCTCCCGTCCCTTGGAGAGCCTTGAGCACAGTCTGCCCGAAGCTGTGTCCCCTCCCAGTGTGCCACAGGAATCCATGGATTATATGCTGCCGAGGTGCAGCAAGGTGCCCAGGAGGAGTTATCTTTTCTCTATTCCATGCTCTTGTTTAGCACATTCCAGGGAGAAGAAAAGCACAAAGGAGAGAATTAAACACCATTTCTCACAACCTCAGCGAGTGATCTGCCCTGGAGAGGGGTCACTGCTGGCACAGAAGGCAGTGGGCACTATTAGATTTGTTTTTAAGAGTTTCCTTCCAGCTGAGCTGCTGTTGGGAAGAAATATGTGATAACTGAAGTGAGGTGACCTAGGGAGTAAGAGTTTTACTCCCATAAGGAACTCTGCTTCGGCAAATGTGGCACCTGCCAGGTAAGCCCCAAAAGGGAAGGTTTGGGTAGGGAGAGGTTTTTAAGCAGAGCACCTTGAGGGTTTTACTGAAGGAAGGTGATTTGCCTGGGAGTGAGAGACTGGAATTGAAATCTCTAACTGTGTCATTATTCTACGGGTGAAAACATCAACCTGCTCCTTTTGTGCCTGAATCCCCGAGGAAAACTGGGATGAGAAGGTCTGAGATGAGTTGAGGGTGTGTGCAAAGGGCTGTGGTGGAGAACGGGTGGGCAGGATTCCCCCTCTCCTTAAGTCTTCCCAGAATAAACCAAGGAGCAGCGCTTTGGTTGGTCACAGTTCTGTGGGAAAAGCCTTGATGTGCTCTTGGAAAATGGTCTCCTGGGAACACCAAGGAGCTTTGCCAAGGTCCAGTTTGGCTGCGTTAGGCTGGGTGGGGAAGGAACATCATTAAATCCCGGAATGGTTTGGGTTGGAAGGGATCTTAAATCCCATCCAGTCCCACCCCCTGCCATGGGCAGGGACACCTTCCACTAGCCCACGTTGCTCCAAGCCTCATCCAGCCTGGAGAAGGACACTTCCAGGGATCCTTCTGCCTGGAGACCAGACCCATGGTCTTACAGATGTTGGGCAGAGCTCGTCGACAATGCTGGACACTCTGCATGGACAAGGGTGGGACTGTGGAGCAGAGCTTGGAGAATGAGTTTGGAGAGGGGGAGAACTCCTCAGCCATCCCAGTGGCAGATAATGGGTGAGCTGGGAAGAGATGGATCCCTGCAGGGTTTTACAGGGATGCTGTGGCTTCCTTGACCCCTGGCTTCAGGAAGAGGCTGATGCTGAACCTCTGTGAACAGGGCTTTTGGGGTTGCCTCTGGGTCATGCCAGCAGATTTTCCAGATGACACCTCTGGGGACAAAGATCCAGAAACAGGACCTGGAAAATGGCAGCAGGTTGTGGCTGGGAAGGCCTGGCCGTGGTCAACTGCCCAGGAGTGGCAGTGTGGGAAAACGGGAGCTGGGCATTGCAGTGCACACCTGTCACAGCCTTTATTCCCTGCAGGAAAGGTCGTAGTGATTCCCAGCTCTCCGTTGCGCGAAGGTGGGAAGAGCTCGCTCAGGAGGGAAAGATCTGGGGACAGGTTGTTTTGTACTCACCAACTCCTGGGAGATCAGTCCTTGAAATTAAGAGGAAAATGTGAGGGAAATAACATTATCCCAAGAAATGTCCACTGACATGAATCCTCTGGCAGGGTCAGTCCGACTCCCCAGATACCTGGTCAGGCTGGTGGGACACCCTGACCAACCAGCTCCAGGAAAACTGTGGCTGACTTAATTCTTAGCACAAAATAAATGATTAAAAATAAAAAGCGAACGAGTTGTCCCAGATTTGGGTTGGAACCATGACAATGAATGATGTTTTTAAGAGCGGGGCTGTTACCAGTAGCCAAAGCACCATGGGTGAGGTACAGCCAGCCAGGAGCAAAGGGAATCTTAATACCCAAGCTGTGGAAAAACCATGGGGAAAATGGATTGTGGGATACTGAATGCTGGGTGTTTAGATCTCTAGAGCATCTGGTGTCCCAAGCAAGCAAGGGATGTGTCAGGATAGACGTGATGGCTCAGGAACCCTCATTGAAAAGAGCGTCTCTTGATGAACAATTGTCAGCTGAGATGATGTAAAAATGGGGCTGGAGAAAGGACTGGTCTGGTCTAGGGCTTGGCAATATTCCATGAAGGGGTTTTTAAGGAAAAAATAGGTCGCCTCTCCAGGGCTGGCTGGGTGATGCCTTGGGTGAGAGGAATGGCATTTGCTCACCAGCTCTCGAGATCGTTTTCAAACAGGTTGTGATCAAGTCAGGATAAAATGTCCCTAAACAAGGTGCTTTGGGGTCAGCCTGGCTGTAGAGCAGCTCCTGGGAAAGAAATGTGGTGATGGATTGGGAATTTGTCAGCTGTATTATGGGCTTGCAGCAGAACAAGCCAACTGCAAGTGCAATCCTTGGTTGTCCAAAGATCTCTGGTACTCCATGTTCATGGAATGCTCCTTTAGTTTCTCTTGGCACGGGCAAAGCTTGTGTGATGTCCAGCTTTTGGCAGTGAGTTTTGAGAAGGGAAGTTGTGGGTTGTTGGAGCAGGAACAAAGAGAATGGGCTGGAAGGCATGGCCTGGGAGGAAAGGTCTCACTGCCGACACTCGGTGAGCCAGTATAAGGGAAATCATGGAATCATGAAGGCTGGAAAAGCCCTCTAAGGTCACCAAGTCCAGCTGTTAACCCAGGACTGCCAGAGCCACCACTAACCCGTGTCCCCAGAAATGCTGCTTTGTACAGTCTGTTGACTTCTCACAGCTCCCTTGGCCAGAATTTAGTAACTCCTGATCTAGAGGAGGTGGGAGGGAATTATTTTTATACAGTTTTGCTGGAAACAGGACAGGAATTTCACCAAAGGAGCATTGGGTTGGATTTTTCACAGAGACAGTGCTCAACCATTGGAATGGGCTACCCAGGGAGGGGGTGGAGTCACCGTCCCTGGCGGTGTTGAAGGTGAGACTGGATGTGGCATCAGTGCCATGGGCTGGGAACCACTGCGGGGTTGGATCAAGGGTTGGACTTGATGATCCCGGAGGTCTTTTCCAACCCATTTGATTCTGGGACAGAATGAGGGGCTGGGAAAGGCAAGACCTCGGTGGCAGCCGGAGGCGCTGGGGCCAGGCTGGTGGACTGACTGCAGTTGGTCCTGCTCAGGGGTTGGCCCTGATGATTTTTGACATCTTGAGGGCTCCGTTTTCAGATGTTTCGCGCCACAATGAGGCTGGAATAGGGACGTGCTGGGATGAGGAACCTCCCCACTTCCCTTCCTCTGCTTGTTTCAGGTCACCTTCTATGAAGACAAGAACTTCCTCGGCCGCTACTACGAGTGTGACAGCGACTGCCCCGACTTCCACACCTACCTGAGCCGCTGCAACTCGATCCGTGTGGATGGAGGCACCTGGGTGGCCTACGAGAGGCCCAACTACGCGGGGAACATGTACGTGCTGACACACGGCGAGTACCCCGACTACCACCACTGGATGGGCCTCAACGACCGCCTGGGCTCCTGCAAGTACATCCAGATCGTGAGTGTCACCTCTGCCTGAGGGCTGTGGGGATTTATTTATCGGGGAAGGGTTTCGTGTGGGTGACCCCCATCTTCCCGGGGACCCATGGAGAGGGTGGCTGTTGGGAGGATTTGTTCCTGCAGTCCTGCTCTGGGAATGGCAAAGTGTTTGGCGAGGGGAGAAGGTAAATCTTTCCCGCTCTGGACTGCAGATCCCTTTTTGAGTGGGGGTGGGTTTCCATAGGAACATCAGCCTGGTTTCATCTGCATGTTCCTTTAGGGACTTCGGTGTCCAGGCAGGTCGCTCAAAGGTTTGCCTTTTCCCTGGTGTGCTGCCAACTGATCCAACTGATGGGCACAAGGCCTGTAACAGTGGGACGTGGATTTTGCAGGAGCATTTTTTTTGAGGGCCAGTTTGTTCTTCTCTGGCAAACCAAGGCTCCTTTCTGATACAGGGAACTGGCTCTCAGTGTCATCAAACCCCTCTGGGCATGGAGAGATGAGCCCCAGGAGCAACCCTGGAGTGCCCAGCAGTGGGAGGGATGCCTGGAGCCCTCTTGGGCATGCTTGGAGCAGCCTGGTTTTAGGAGTGTGTCTCCCAGCTGCAGCACAGGAACTGTGCTCATCCCCTCCAAAACGATGATGGGGAGAAAGGAGTAGAGGGAATGATCCTTCTGGATAACCTCAGGGGAGAACTGGGAGTGTGGATGGAGTGTGGGTTGGTGCTGCTGCTGAGGTTTTGCCGGCAGTGGGACAGACACTGGTGATCCATGTGCAGCTGGCTTGGAGCACAGCCACGAATTCCCACTGCATGGAGCAGGTCTCACAGCTGAGAAGGGGTTTTCCTTTTCTGTCTGGGGGTCTAACACCTCTCTGAGCCTGTTCTGGGTTTGAGCCGAGTCGAAATCCCTTTGCAGAGGGCAGGGAGAGTTTCCAGCCCCTTCGGAGCACTGATCTGGCATAAGAGATGGAGCCAACACACGTGGGAGATGTAACACAGCTTCCCCCAGCAGGATGAAATGTGGGAGCCTTATCCTGCACTTCCACCTGGTACCTGGCTTTCCCTCCTGCCCTGGGGGAGACCCTGAGACCCCGCAGAGCGAGGAGGGAGCGGGCTGGGACGGCCGGGGAGGCGGGGGAAGGGGTGTCCAGGCAGATGCAGATTAAAAGCTGCCGCGGTGCCTTGGGGCGGAGCAGCGCTTCCAATCCTGGCAGGAAACACCCGCCCTGCTGCCCGACGGCCCCGCTGGGCTCAGCAGCTCGTTAAACTGCTCACTGCTGGAGAAGCTGGGCATAGAGGGGGGGGTTTGTCTCTCCAGACGCTCACAGGGGGTGGCTGAAGGGCTCAAGCCTGCCCAGGATAGCGATCCCGGCACTGCTGACCTGGCCTTATCCCTGTCCCTGCCTGCAGCCTCCACCCTGCAGAGCCAGGGCTGGGATGGGCTTTGAGCTGGAGCTGCTCTGCTCTGGCTCGGTGCTTCTGTACCCTCTGTGCACATCACCATTTACCCCCCTGCCTCCCTCCGGTGCTTTTGGGGTCTGACACAAGCTGTTCAGCCCTGGCCTGGTGTGCTGGGGGGTGGTTTGGACCTGACTGTGTTTGAGTCTTACTGTGCCCCAGCTCTGCTCTCACGTGCTGGTGACTGTCAGAGCCAGGACATGGGGATACCTCCCTCCCACACTTGGTCATCAGGGTGCCCAGAGAAGCTGTGGCTGCCCCATCCCTGGAAGTGTCCAAGGCCAGGCTGGACAGGGCTTGGAGCAACCTGGGCTAGTGGCAACCCCCCATGGCAGGGGGTGGGACTCAATGATCTTTAAGTCTCTTCCAACCCAAACAAAGCATTCCACGATTCCACGACTTTCTCTCCCTTTTTTCCAGCCGAGTGGAGGCCGGGGCCACATCCAGGTGTTCGAGAAGGGCGATTTCGGTGGGCAGATGTTCGAAGCCACCGAAGACTGCCCCTCTGTCATGGAGGAGTGGCACATGCGTGAGGTGCACGCCTGCAGGGTGCTGGAGGGCGTCTGGGTTTTCTACGAGCACCCCAACTACCGGGGCCGGCAGTACCTGCTGCCCAAGGGGGAGTACCGCAAGCCCGTGGAGTGGGGAGCGGCCAGTCCCGCCGTCCAGTCCTTCCGCAGCATCACCGAGTGAGCCGAGCCCGTGGGCTGGGCTGCCACAACCCCCCAATAAACAACTGAGTCGCTCAGCTCCTCCTTGTCCTGCTCATTCCCAGGATCTGCGCGTGGGTTTTCCTGCCTTTGGGGGGCCGGGGTGGAGCTGAGCCCGCTCCAAGCAAAGCAACTCCCGACAGCCCCGAGTGCCACTATCTCTGCTGCCATCCCCTTCCTCCTGGCCCCTAATCCCCTCCATCCCACTGCTCCTCTCCAGGAAAAAGCCATCTCAAAGCTGGAGCTTGTGCCCCAGCATTTGTCCCAGTGCTCCACCGGACTGGCCCACACATCCCCAGTTTTCAGGGCTGGCTGTGGGTGGCTTGGTCTGTTGTGTCCCTGGGGAGTCCCTGCCGGCTCTGCTGCTGCTCCACACTGTCTTGGGAGAAGGGATGAGGTTTTAATCCACACCATGTGCCCCCCTGGAGACCCTGAGTAGGCAGCAGATGTCCTGTTACTGGAGGGGTGTGTCCCTCTCGTGATGCACGGGGCCACAGGACTGGGAAAATGTGGGGATGGGAGCAGGGATCCCAGATGGAGCAGGAGGGGGACAGCCATAATCCCCATGGGAAATGCTGCGGACCTGGCAGCCCTGTCAGGCAACGGGTGTACCTTGTAGGTGGGAGCTGAGGGGTCCCCCTGCTTAAACTGGGGCTGAGCACTGCACGAAGGCAGGCAGCTGGAAGCAGGAGAGGGGCTGGATGTGGGATAGAGGCAGGGAGTGCCTCTGAGAGCTGCCTGGGATGAGAGGTGGCTGCTGGATGATCTTGAAGGGCAGGAAGAGCTCCTCGGGCACCTGAGATGTGCAGGAAGCAGAGGGGACTGTTGAGCCTCCAGTTTGCCAGCAGGAACATCCCATTTTTCCCAGTGCTGCTGGATGTCAGGCTGGTCCTGTGCACAACCTCCCGTGCAGGAATAACGGATGTCTGGGCACTCTCCCCTGGAGATCTGCAGCCTGTTTGCACACGGAGCCCAGGGGCCTCGGGATAATACCGCTGGATGTGGAAGCAGAGCCCTTCCAGCCGCGCTCCGCAGTCTCTTCCCGGTGATGTATGAGGTTATTACGGAGCAGGAGGCAGGTTAAGTGATGCTCGTCAAACCTCGGTGCTGCCACCCCCCGGGAATGCCAGCAGGGAACGGGAAGGGGCTGCCAAGAGGAGCAGCTCCCACTCCTGGACTTCCCCCAGCACAAACCAGGGCTGAAGAGAATCACCTTCCTCCTCCTCCTCCTCCTGCTGTCACCCCCCTCCCTCAGCCCCCTGCCCCATTCCAGCCCTTCCCTGCAGAGGGTGGTGCATCTTCCATCTCCATCCCGGATCAGCAGGATGCAGATGATCTAGCATTAGAGTTCTCAGTGTATTTTTCCCCAAAATATTCCCTCAGGACCAACCAGCTTCCAACTCCAGCTCCCCTTTTCCCCCTGGCTCCCAGGAAAGCTCTCCAAGTGTCTCCAAAGGCAGCAGCTCGAGCATAGCCTGGCTCCTGTTTCTTTTTCAGGGAGCCTGTTGCCATCCCCATTTTGGATGGAGGATCTCCTGCAGGCAGGCGTGCTCTGCCCAGTGCATTTCCAGCCACATCCCCCCCCGGATTTTGGGGAATGCTTGGTTGGGAAGTGTGTTCCCCACCCTACATGCCCTGCAATGGGGTTTGTCGGTGCCAGACCTGCAGTGGCGGGTTTGGGGCACATCCACCCCAGAGCATTGGAGGAGCCAGACCTGGATCTGCTTTACCCTTAAGGTAACATTTTCCATGTCCTTTACTTTCACTGCTGATCCACCCGCCTCAAAATCCCAGTTATCCCAACTCTTCCCTGCTCCTCCTCGTCCTCCGGGCTCTTGCCCTCGGGTGAACATTGCGTTGTGCTCGCAACCAACACGAGTAGCAATAAAATGTTCTACTTGGCAGGGGGTTTTATTATTTTTTATTTTATTATTCTTCTGGATGACTTTTTCCATCGGAGGCTCCCTTGCCATGGCAGCACAGGGAGCAGGACGCCCGTGGAGATGAGCGGGGAGTGCAGGCAATCCAAACCCAGCCTTGCTGATGCCGGTTTTTCCTTGACAGCTAATTTCCATTTCCCAGTATCAGGGGGTCTGCTCTGGTAATTGGCATGCAGATTGTGTCCGTGGGCCTCTTAGACACGAGCAAAGACTCTGGTGTTGGAATAAGCCAAGCCCAGGCTGATGGATGGGGTGTAGGGAGGTCATGGCGAGGGAGAATATCCAGGTGCCCGCGCATGCACACACCTATGAAATTCCCCATTCCGTGCCCTGCCCCCATCCCTACTATCTTTATCCAGCAAACTCTATCACATTGCATTGAGACAAATCCTGCTCCATTTCCCTATCTTTCCTTTTTTCCCTCTAAGGGAACTGTGATGGAACCTGCTCCTGGATTTCACACGGAGATGGCGCAGGAATTATGGCGGGGCCATGCTCCATTAGCAGCGGGGGATCACACGGAGCTGCCCCAGATGTTAATTACACTTTGGGAACTAATTGGTATAAGGCTTTGCTCTCCTCCATCGTCTGTAATCCGGAGGGTCTGTGAGGACCTCTGGAAGCAGAGACTGCCCGGCTGGTGTCTGTCCCCCCTCCTCAGCCCCCCCAGCGCCGGCCGTAACCGAGGGACACAGGCCTGGAAATCTCGGAGTCACCTTCACTTCCATCCCCTTGGTGCCCAAAGACCTGCTGTTATTTTTTCCTCTTTTCCTTCCTGTGCTGCCCTTCTCCAAGCTTTTCCTCCAGCTGCTGGGGAGAAGCAGGTCCGGTGGGATGGGGGAATGGTGGGAGGTGGCTCTGTGTTGAAGGAGGAGAGAATGGCCCTGTCAAAGCTGGTCATTCCCAGGGGATCCCTTTCTCCTGCTTCCTGACCCATCTTTGCTGGCCCATCCCTTCCCTCCAACTCTGGGGACAGATGGGAGAGCCTCAGTCTGCCCCCACAGCACCTCTGCTGCTGAAATGCCCTCAGTTCTCAAAAGAAAATGGTTTCCAGTCTCCTCCCTCTCCTTTTCCACCTTGGACTGAGCCTGATGAAATTCAAAAACTGCTAAAAAGCTGAGGGGGGGCTTTGTGCTGGAGGGCAGAAATGATATGCTTGGAAATGAGGAATATTCCTCTGAATGCTGCCAGTTTGTTCCTTTTTCTGAACCGCCTGGCTGTGGCCCAGCGTGGGACGGGGTTATCTCTGGGATGGAGCTGCACATCCTCGAGTTCCTGCCTGGAGATTCCTGCACGGCCCCAGTGGGACACTTCTACTCAGCTTTGCCCTCCCCAAAATTGCTCCCAGGCCCTAATGGTGGGACATGGAGCTCTCACCACCCTGGTGTGACACAACCAGCCCCACACTCCCATGTTTTCCCTCCTCTTCCAGCGCCCTCAGGACTTTGTGGATCTTGCTGTTGCTGATGCTCTTTGGTCTCGGGGCATCAGCAGCTTGAGGCACCTTTTCCCTGCCATTAATGGATGAGACACAGCCTCCATTCAATCCCACCCCTGGAAGGGTTCAAAAGGCACGTGGATTTGGCAATTTGAGGTGGAGATGTGGAAAACCAAAGCCATTCAAGGCTTCTTTGGTAGGACTGAAAGAAAAACAATGTTTTCATAACTCCAAAATTAATTGGTTTGGGGTTGGATGGAGAAGGAAGAAGAGATGTTTAAACCCTTTTCTTTAAGCTTTTTTGATTTTGGGTCTTGTTTTTAGGTTTAATGGTGGGCTTGGCAGTGCTGGGGGGACAGCTGGACTCGATCTTAGAGGGCTTTTCCAACCTAAACAATTCTGTGATTCTATGATTTCATGATGCCGCGATTCCGTGATTCCATCATTCTGTGATTCCATGATTCTATGATTTCACGATTCTGTGATTTTATGATTCTACAATTCTATGATGTCAGGATTCCATGACTTTCTGATTCTGTGATTCCATGATTCTAGGATTCCTTGATTCTATGATTTCTGGTTCTGCCATTTCGTGCGCCCACAATTGTCTCCTACCATGATTCCATGACTCAGGGCAGCACCCCACTGCTGCCTGCTTCCCTGGGAGCACTGCCCTGCTTCCCACCATGTCCTCCCTGAATCCAAAGCCCCTGGTTCAGGGATTCAGCCCCCACCTTCTCCCCTACCTGGGCAGTCTGAAGCTCCTCCCCAGTGACTACAGCACCTATTTTGGGAGTGTGGCCCTTCCAGATCTCCTGTTCCCCTCTGTTTCATGTACAAACCACCCTCTGCATTCCCTGTTGGCCCCGGGTGAGAGGCAAAGCTCACACGGAGCAAAGGGTTCAGGATGCTCAGGACAAGCTCCTTCCATCCCGCTCTGAGCTTGGGGAAAAAGTCTGGCCCAGTTCTGGGCATGAAGAGCTCCGGAGCTGGTTTTTATCTCGCACACAACCATGTCAAGGAGAGGGAAGGAGAGGAGAGGAGAGGGAAAGGGAGAGGAGGCACTTCCCGGGGCACCGTCCTTCCCTTTGCCAGCGCCCGGCAGAGGGCAATCGAAGCAAATGGAAGAGACGGGACCTGGCGGTGGATGAGCGAGAGGAGCAGATTCCAGGAAGCGGAGGGATGTGCAAGAGGATGTCCAGGCAGAGGGATGCGATGAGGGGAATGTGCGCCCGGAGCGCTGGGCAGGGAGCGGGGCTGGAGCGGTGCTGGAGAAGGAGGTCGGAACAAAACAGGGCAATTCAAGGCTATTATTTTAGGAGTTGAAGTGATGCTTTTCTAACTCCAAAATTATTCTCTTCGGGCTTGAATGGAGAAGGAAGGGGCAATATTTAACCCTTTTGTTCAAACTTTCTTGATTTTAGGTCAGCGTTTATGAAAAGTGAGCACCTTCAGCAGATGGTGCAGGGAGGAAAGGGTTGGAGAGTCCCCAGCCTCGATTATATTCCACCTGATCCATTGTGTGACTGCGCCCAGCTCTGTTTCTGGATGCTCTGGTCCCTCAGAAATCAGATTCCACCATAGTCACACGTGCCTGGGGGGAAACATCAGGGAAAAGTTGGACAGAGCGTCTCTTCCACCTCCCCACTGCTGGACCAGCTCGGGCACTGCTCCCTGCATGCTCCTGCTTGGCTTGGCAGATATTCCCAACCTGATTTCTTACATATCCAAGTTTCCTCCCTATGGTTTCCCAGCTTCTATTTTTTTTTGTGTGTGGTTTTGTTTGTTGGTTTTGTTTGCTTTTTTTTATTATTATTATTTATTATTTATTTATTTATTTTTTATTATTATTTGTTTGGTTTTGTCACAAACTGCTTGGAATCACAGAGGGCTGTTTTAGCAAGGAAAGCTTCCCATGGCATGAGCGTGATCCTGAGCTGCCCTCCCAGCCAGGACAGGACACCGCAGGGAAGTCTCTCCTGTCAGGATTCCCTCGTGGTCATTTTTTTGGGGGGAAAACCAACAATTATTTGAAAAGCTCCCTGCGGCGGGGAGCAGGAGCTGGCAGGGAGCAACTCCTACCTGGATGCAGGATGCCCAGGAGGGATGGACACCGCAGCAAGCATCTGGGGGGGTTATTTGGGCAGACCCCCATCGCGGTGCTGCTGCTGAGCTGCGGGGCCTCAGGGAAAAGGACGTTTTTTTGGGAGTCCGGGGCAGGCTTTTTGTCGCGATGCTGCTTCTCGGAC
>NW_020884902.1:8876364-8903864 GCF_003945725.1 Corapipo altera
CCATCTCGGAGTTATCTCCCCATCTCTGCGTTATCTCCCCATCTCGGAGTTATCTCCCCATCTCGGCGTTATCTCCCCATCTGCCTCCTCTCCGGCCGCGCTTCCAAATGCTCCTTATCTCGTCTCACCTTCCCAGAGAGCCGGGGGCAGGGCCGGCTGCCCGGACTCCCCACCCGCGATCTCCCCGGCTCTCATCAGCCCCCGGGAGCCGGGACCGATCCCCGGCTCAGGGTCAGACTCGTTCCCAGCAGGGCGAGCGCGGCCAAGGTCGGGCGGTGGCGGAGGCAGGAGGGGACCCCGCTGTCCCCCCGCGCCCCCCGCTCCAGCCGCTCCCCCGGGCAGCGCCTCTCCCCGTTTATTCTCCAACATTATCAATTACATTTGGATTATTATTCCTCATTGAAGCCCAAGTGAGCCGCAGACAGCTATTTCCTAATGGGGAAACGTTACGGGCAACTTATTAAGGAACAATGCGTCATTAAGGGGGGAGAGCTTCAAAGGCTCCTAAACGCGTTTCAAAGGACACAATGCGGGAGCGGCTCCTGCCATCGCGTGTCTGGGGGACACGGGCGAAATTCGTGACAACGAATAGACCGGGCCCAATGTAATTAACTAATTCTCGATCAAAGGGGTTTTAGAACTGAATGGTCAGGGAATTCAATTATGGGTTTCCTAATGAAGCACTCTGTGCCAAGGCACGGGGATGTTTTCTCCTGGAAAAGCAGGGCTGAGGATCAGGGCTAGGATTTCCAGGGAGGTTTCGGGGAGAGAAGCACCAGAAAAGCTCATCCCGGGTGGATTTGGCGCAGGCAGATCGAGATCACGGAATCGTGGAATCACAGGATGGTTTGGGTTGGAAGGGACCTTAAAGCTCAGCTCGTTCCACCCCCTGCTATGGACACCTTCCACTAGCCCAGGAGCTCCATCATCCAGGTGCCCCGGGATGACCATCTGTCCTGCTGGGACATGGCCCCTCCTCCCTCCGAGCTTTGGCAGACTGACAACTCTCTTGGAGCCAGGGCTGGGGGATGCAGCAGAACAGAATCAGCAATCTCCTGATGCCCTAAAGAAAACCCGGGCAGGGGAGATTTCCTCATCTGCTGCCTCAATACAACCTCTGGCAAAAAACCCCATCGTTCTCTGTTTATGAAAGAGCATCTTCTAGTCCTCCACGAGTTTTCTCTTATTACAGAAAGTTGGTTTGCTCACTTTACAAAGGGAAATGTATTATGAATTTTCCCTTCATTCTCCTCCTTTTTTTTGCCCCGTTTAACAACCGATTTGTGTGTTGCATGAAAGTTACACAGTTCTTTAGATGCGTTTGCTATTTTATTTTCTTTCATTCAAAAATATGTCAGTAATCTTTTTGTTAACATGAAAGATAAAGGATTAGTAATGCAAGATGCAGTTTTCTTGTAACCTTCTTGAAAGCAGACTATAGTTTCTTATCTGGCTCTAACATTCATTTTCCTGAAATGAAAAAAAAAAAAAGAAAAAAGAAAAAAAGAAAAAGGACTTCTTAAAATGAAATAAACTCTATTCGACTCAGATGAGCGGTGCCGGCAGAGGAATTTATTGCAGCTGCACTGAAGTTCTGCTGCAGCACTGAGGACCTTCCCAAGGAAACAGGGAACAGGCACATGGAAAATGCTGCTGGGAAGAGAAAGGGTCACAGAATCATAGAATTGTTTAGTTGGAAAAGCTCTCTGAAGTCATTGAGTCCAACCATCCCCCAGCACTGCCAAGGCCACCACTGAGCCACGTCCCCAAGTGCCATATCCATATAGCTGTAAATCCCTCCTGGGATGGGGACTCCACCACTGCCCTGGACAGCTGTGCCAGGGCTGGACAACTCTTCCCATGAAGAAATTTTCTCTGATATCCAACCTCAACCTCCTCTGGTATAACTTGAGGCTCTTTCTTCTCGTCCTGCCCAGACCAACCCTTGCGTCGATTCCCCGAGATGTGCCCGTCTGGGTGACTTTGGCAGCTGTGACATTTCCTTGGACACATCCAGGATGCCCCAAGCTGGAGATGGGCCACCATTTCCTGGGCTTGGTGCTCACTGAAGATGCACTGAGAAGCTGCCAGAGAAGCTGTGGAAGCTTCCCATCCCTGGAAGTGTCCGAGGCCAGGTTGGACAGGGCTTGGAGCAACCTGGGCTAGTGGAAGGTGTCCCTGCCCATGGACTGGATGAGTTTTAAGGTCCCTTCAAACCAAAAACATTCCATAATTCTATGATTTTATGACCATGGCTCATTGGCAAACAGGGATTTGCAGCACTAGCAGCCTCTGGGAACTTTTTTGAGCGACATTGGGTCTCCAGGAGGTCCCACCTTGCATCACCCTGCCTGCCTTGGCTCAGAGCTTCCCTTCTGCCCTGCTGAGGGGAGGCAGGGAGAAAAGGATGTGGAAAAACACCAGGGAGGGGAAAAATGGGGATGGGGACAGCACAAGGGGCTTCCAGGGACCAGCAGATCTTCGAGCAGCACCTGCTGAAGCAAACAACTTAATTTTCATGGAATGGTTTGAGTTGGAAAGGGCTTCAAAGATCATCTAATGCCAAAGTTGATGGAGCTGATTTCTTTGTAGGTGCAGAAGGGGAACGTAAACCAAGGGTGAGCAGGGGCTGGTTTTCACAGCACCAAAATCCTCTGATCAGTCAATAAAACCAGAACAGCAGGCAGGGAATGCCCTAACCCAGGAGGAGAGGGGGCCATGTGGGCACAGCAGGATGCTCCCCTGCCCTGCCCACCCTACTGCTGTGCCAGTCACCCTCTCCCCCCAGCCCAGCAGCTCCTCAAGGGTTAAATCCCTGTATAAAATGCTGGATTTCTTGGCAATTAGCTAATGGGTCCTGAGCATATAAACTGAGGTGCTTTCCCCCCATCAGGTGGATTTGGAGAGTACTGAGTTGGCCTGACAAGGAGCCAGTTTGTTTATAGCCTGGTTTGTGGGGAATGCTTTGTTTTGCTCCAGAGAAACCTGATATTTTCAGTTGCAGCGGGGGAATAGTGATCCCTGTTGCACAAAACACAGATTGCAGGGCTTAACAATTAAAGAAAATAAAGAAGAGCATCATCCTTCGTGCTAAAATCTTTGCCTTTAGTTTTTAATGGGCCTCTTGTCCTGTGCCAACAGATCTGTGGTTTCATTTGAGGAAAAAGTGTGTCTTCATATCAAAGGAGCCCCCCCTGCAGTGACCCAGCCTTCCCTTCCCCCTCTCTGCCCCAGCACACATGGTATTTTAATATTTCATATATTTCATAAGCTTTTATGCTTCTAAAAGAGAAGTGAATTTGTGGAGAGTTGAGCTCTCCAGAGCTGTACTTCAGAGCTGGGAAGTAATTCAGGGTGAAGCCTGTATTAATCTCAGGTGAGAGAGATATTTAAATTCAGGCTACCAGTGTGAATATAAAATGGGGATCTCTTTACAAAAATTTCAAATTGTAATATGCAAAGCTTAAAGAAAAGAAACCCCAAGGGAACAGCTTTCTTCTAGAACATTTTGTTCCAACCATCATCTCTTTACCTTTATTTTTTTATTTAAAAAACCCTCCCTTTGCCATTTTGTATTTTTAAATTAAATCTTTCAGTTTTTAAAATGAAATTCTTTATTGCTGGGAGAGGGTGACGAGGGAAGGGGGGGGGCAGGATGGAAGTGCCTGGCTGTGAAAAATGGTGTATGGCCCCAAATTTTAGCTGGAGCAGGAGGAATAGTGACCAGCAGGAAAATAAATCCCTGTTTGGTTGGCTCCTTGTGTCTTAAGGAATGTGGGGCCGTCTCCCTGCTTGGGGGAGGCTACCTGAATCCTGTTTTGGGGGAGAAATCTCTGCCTGGGAGGAGGAGAGAGGCAGCACTGGGGTGTCCAGCAGCAGCACTGGGGAGCACTGGGATGAACTGGTCCATCCCCATCAGTGCCTGGTGCCCACTCAACCTTCTCCTTCCAAACAGACATGTTTTTATTTTCAATTTGTGATCCTGGGCAGCAGGAAAGTTCTTTGAGTGCATTTTGGTAGGGATGGGGATCGGTTGTAGATGTCTGTGCCGGGTGTAATGAGCCAGCACATCCCAAATCCCACAGAACTACTCCTGGGAGAGGCCTTGATTTGCATCCATGACAAACTCCTCGGGCTGCAACCAGCTCCCAGGTCAGGAGAACTGGTGACAGATGACATCCTATTATCAGCTCTGTCAATTAATTAAATTATACATTATGCTTATGAGGGTGATATACTGAGCCACTCTAGATTAAGTGTTGCAATTAAGTCTTTAATTTCTATTTAATAAGTAAGTTATTATATGTTAATAAAAGATCAATTAGTTGCTGAAAGAGCATTGATCCAGGTACAATGAGGGTGTCAGGGACAAATCAAGCTGACACAGAAGGGACTGGGGTGACACAGGAGGGACTGGGGGACTGTGCACAACACGTGTACAATTGGGTTTTTATACAGATGAGCTGGAGTGGGCAGGGAGGCATCCAGGTGGGATTGAGATGTTGCTCTGTGCAGGAAACCTGGCTCTCCTTGGGCTGAGATAATCAGGACAGACCCAATCCCAGAATCACAGATTGGCTTAGGTTGGAAAGGACCTTAAATCTCATCTCATTCCAACCCCTGCCACGGGCAGGGACACCTTCCACTGGCCCAGGTTGCTCCAAGCCCCATCCAACCTGGCCTTGGACACTTCTAGGGATCCAGGGGCAGCCACAGCTTCTCTGGGCAACCTGTGCCAGGGCCTCCCCACCCTCCCAGGGAAGAATTTCTTCCCAATATCCCATCTATCCCTGCCCTCTGGCAGTGGGAAGCCATTTCCCATCGTCCTGTCCTTTCAATCCTTGTCCAGAGTCCCTCTCCAGCTCTCTTGGAGCCCCTTTAGGCCCTGGAAGGGACTCTAAGGTGTCCCTGGATCCTTCTCTTCTCCAGGTGAACCCCCCGAGCTCTCTCTCCTTCGGTCTCAGCGGGAACAAGCTGTTCCTGGATGTGGGATGACCCTGAGGAAGGATCTTCCAGCAGAACTGTCCCCAAACCAGCTGCTGTTCCTGCTCCCTCCTCCCCAGGCCGGGTGTCAGGGTGCCTTTCCCTGTGCCCGGCACAGCCCCACCAGGACCCTGAGCTTCCATCTTCTCACTCCCACCGGGACATTTCGGGGGAGCCGCGGGGAGCCTGCGGCTGAGCTTCCAGGGGGAGAGGAGAGGAGGGAAGCGCCGGGCTCCGGCAGGATTCCAGCTGAATATGGATGACATCATTATACGGGTGATCCTTTCAGCAGGAGCGAGCCGGGGTTTAAAGCAGCGACCTACAGCATACAAATGATGGGTTTAAAGGAAATAAAAAAAGAAGTGATTTGAATAGCAGACATTTAGAGAAGAAAAGCTCCCCCCCCTCCCCCTTCCCATTTCTAATATCTTCCGACGGGGCAGGCGCTGTGCTTTGGAAAAGAAATTAAAACACTCCTCCTAAATACACTCCAGGCAGGAACAATGGCAAAGTTAAGAAGGTTACGAGACTTAGTTGTCCCAGCAACATGTCATCAAGTTGAAATGAGCAGGAAACACAGATAACGGGAGAGAAAGAGGAGGAGGAGGAGGAGGGGGGAGGAGGAGAATAAAAACCACAGGAGGAAAAATGCCAAGAGATTGAGGAAGAAAAGGGAAACCCCTTTTTATTTGCTGTTTCGTTAGGATGAATCTGATTTTATAGTCTCTAAAAGAGGCTAAAATATAATCTCCTTTTGTGTAATGCTCGTGTTAGGAAAATGTGTCATCAGCAATTCTTGTGTGCACTACAGCCATAGTCAGAAAATTAGCAGGGATATTCAAGGCAGGCTACAAAGAAAAACAAACAGAAGACTCACATTTCCCGCACGAGCTGTCATTTAAGAGCTTTTTCAACTTTTATTCACCTTTTTGATTGTCCCTTATGGTTTCTCTTCACTGCAGCAGCAGAATTGGGGGTTTCAAAAGGGAGACAATGCAGAGAAGGAGGTTTGAGATGTGGCTCTAAGGGACTGGTGAGCCCAGGGCTCTCTCAGCCCTTCCAGCACAGTGGGTTTTGTGCTCAGAGCTGTTGGTGAGTGGAGAGAGAAAGCTCGTGTGGTGCAAACCTGGCAGGGGACAGAGGAATGGGGAAGAGAGAGCAATGAGAGGCTCATCTGAGCCATAACCCCAAACCTGCCCAGTCAGACATGGGTTAGTTGTCCTTATTGCAGGTGCCACCCCAGTGCTGGGGCTCTGTGGCACAGCCACACCAGTTTGCTTCCTTTCTGCAGGTGTGAACCCCAGTGCCACAGGAGTTTACAGGTTTTGGGGGACATCTCTCCGTGTGTTGGTTTTGAGGGGCCCCAGAAGGACAAGTGTTGACTTCACTTTGGCTTCTCCCTCCTGGAAATGTCCAAGGCCAGGTTGGACGGGGCTTGGAGCAATCTGGTCTGGTGGAAGGTGTCCCTGCCCATGGCAGGGGGTGAGGTGGGATGGGCTTTAAGATCCTTCCAACCTAAATAATTCTTTGAACACTTTAATTAAATAGTAATTAATCAATCACTGTTGCTGTAGAAGGTTTGAGCTGCTGAGGAGTGGTTGCTTCCTCTGCTCCCAAAAGGAAGGCACTGGAGTGGTTGGCAGCTCGTTTGGTTCCAAGGGAATATTGATACTGGGAGAAGTGGGGCTGAACTGGGAGACACTTGAGCTGAGTGCAGGACCCAGTTCCTGATGGCACAACAAAGAGGCTGGGGAGGAGCTGGGAGGAGCCCCCCTACCCCAGCTCTGACTGCAGCACCCCCAGACTCAGCCCTTGCTGGAGACGAGTAAGTTTTAGGATGAGTGATGAAGATGGGAAAACACCAGCACATGGAAGGATGGGCTTGATGGTCCCAGAGAACTTTTCCAGCTCTGTGGCCCTGAGCTGGACTGAGGAACACAATTTTATGCACTACTTTTAAAAATCTTGACCCACTCTTTTAGTATGTGGACCCCCAAACTCGTGACACCCCAAAGTCCCTCAGCTACATCTAAAACCTCAGCACTGTGTCTTAGTTTGCTCCACGCTGAGATAGTTTTGGTGCTTGTACGTGACATAAACCCACCCACAATTATTCTGCTCTCTGATAAACATCTCTCCTCTCTCCTTCCCACCCTTTTCTTGCACAAAAATATTTATTTGTTGTGCTTTTTAAAAATTTTAATTGTCTTTTGCTGTGGCTTCTTGTTGTGGATTATATTTTAAAGCAAGGCTTGGTTGAGTTAATTGATGGGGAGCTTTGCCTGTGAGGATTCTGTAATCCTTGGCATTTTATCTTTGTAATAATTGCCGTGTTTGTGATTATTTCAAAGGGCTAAGGAAAAACAGACAACAAGAAAACAAACTCATCCACTCCTATTTTGCAGCTTCTCCAGGCACCTGGGTGGGCTCCTCCTCCACAAGATGTTCCCTGCACAGCAGCTCAGGAGGGCAAACCAGGCAATAGGGTGAGGTGGTGGGGAGGGGTGAGGACCTGGGGGCCTGGAGCACAGAGCAATGATATGGAGATCACTGAGGGCCTCGGTGACACGGTGACACTGAGGATTGGGGGTCATCTTTCATCTTGAAAAACTGCCTTTTTGGTAAAAAGGGTCTCATTTGAGTGTTGGTCTCTGCTCTCAGGAACAAGCGACAGGACAAGAGGGAACGGCCTCAAGTGGTACCAGAGGAGGTTTAGATTGGACATTTGGGAAAAATTCTTCCCCTAGAGGGTTGTCCAGCTCACCCAGTGGGGTGTGGAATGTGAGGCCAAACTGGAATTCGCCATGGGACATTGGGGATGAAACCATACTGGTGTTTGCTGTGGGATGCCAGACATGAGGCCACGCTGGTGATGGTACCCTGGACACAGGGCCACACTGGTGATGGCTGTGGGACATCAAACACGAGGCCACCCGGTGCTGGCCATAGAACACTGGACACAAGGCCACAGTGGCAATGGCTGTGGGATGTTGGAGAGGAGGCCAAAACTGGTCTTGGCTGTGGGATGTTGGACACAAGGCCACACTGGCAATGGCCATGGCACATTGGACATGAGGCCACAACGGTCTTGGCTGTGGGACATCAGACATGAGGCCACAGGGGTATTGGCCACAGGACATTGGACACAAGAGCTACACTGGGGATGGCCATGGGACATTGGACATGAGGCCACACTGGTGTTTGTCATGAGACACTGGCCATGAGGCCAGGCTGAAGCTGGCCACGGGGCACTGAACATGAGGTCACACTGGCACTGGCTGTGGGACACTGGCCATGGGGCACTGAAGATGAGGTCACACTGGCATTGACTGTGAGACATGGGCCATGAGGCCAGGCTGGAGCTGGCCATGGGGCACTGAACATGAGGTCACACTGGCATTGGCTGTGGGACATGGGCCATGAGGCCACACTGATGTTGGCCGTGGGACACTGAGGATGAAACCACACTGGCGTTCGCCCCGGGACACGGGACATGAGGCCAGGCTGGTGAGACACGGCCAGGCAGCCCCGCCGATGCCGTTTGCCAGGTGGCCACTGGAGGCTGCTGCTGTCCTTGCAGTCACGGCAGCTCCCGCGGTCCCCGAGCACCCACCGGGCTCAGCCCAGCCCGGGCAGCAGGATGAGCTTCCCGGCCCTCTCCTGGCAGCCCGGGGCTGAGCTAGGAATCATCTTGTCTGTCCTTCCTTCCTAGGAAGGAGAGAGGCTGGGAGGGGATGCTGGGATCTGGGGAAGGGAGAGGCATTTCTGTGCCACTGTGTGAAGAAGCAGGATGATCTTTGAACTGGTCAGCGCCCAGGTGTGGTTTTATAACAAACACAGGCTTTTCAATGCTCTCTGTGTATTTTCTGAGATTTGGAAACCGTTAAAACAAGGGGCACAGCCCCGGAATTGCAAATATCCCTGGCATAAAGCCAGGGCTCCACGTGTGCCAGTGCCTCTGGATTGCCCTGAGCAGGCTCACCTGGGGCCCTGCCCCACACACCCAGCTGCCCTGGGATCAGCAGCTCTATTTAAGCCCAGTTTTGGGTGTTTGTTCCTGGTTTGGACCATGCTGTAGGTGTGCTTGTCTCCAGCCTGCCCTCTCTCCTGGGTGGGTCTTGAGTGCACGTTGTGTTTAGATTGTTTCTGCCCCACCTTCTGAGAGGTCTCCATGGATGGACTCAGACCTGGCCCAGCCCTTTGGTGTGTCAGGGGCTGCTGGAGGAGCTGTGCCAGCACGGAGTGGGCTCTGTCCTGGATGAGGGCACTGCCTGTGCTGGGGTCACCCTTGGCTCCCAGCTCTTCCCCCCTTGCCCAGCAGGACAGCCCCTGCCTGGGAGTACTGATACAACCTGATTAGAACCTCACTGCTCTGTGTGGCTTTGCTGGTTTCCCCTCAACCTAAGAAGCTCCCACTACTTGGAAATTCATGGATAAGGAAGGTAATCCAGATGGGGCACACTCTGGAAGCAGCCAGATTTAAAGCTTGGGTGTGAAGTGAATTCCAAGCCAGACATTCAACATAAAATCACAGGTTGGTTTGGGTTGGAAGGGACCTTAAAGCCCAACTCATTCCACCCCCTGCCATGGGCAGGGACACCTTCCACTAGCCCAGGTTGCTCCAAGCCCAGTCCAACCTGGCCTTGGACACTTCCAGGGATGGGGCAGCCACAGCTTCTCTGGGCAACCTGTGCCAGGGCCTTCCCACCCTCATAGTGAAGGATTTCTTCCAAATAGCCAATCTAAATATCTCCTATTTAGTTTAAAACAGGGAGAGACTTGACTTCTCCCATGAATGTGGCTTCACTCATGTTTCTATTTTTCAGCTGCTTTTTGTGCATGATTCATGTAAAATCTGGTGCTTTTGGTGACATCCCATGGGAATGGAGGTCATTTGAGTTCCATGGTGTTATCTGGAGAAGCAAGAAGGGAATGATGTACTGGTTTTTAAGAACTTCCATGGATTTGGTGAGTGCAGAGCAGGCAAATCATAAACATCACATAAAAATTGTTGCAGATACAGGGGCCAAAAAGTCCTCAACAGATTATGTAGCTTGTAAGGGTGCTGGGAATGTGCATTTACCTGCTTGGCTGTTGGGATAGTGTTTTCCATCATGGGCTGGTAGGGCAAAACTCCCTGAAAGCTGTCAGTATGTGCTACATTTAAGGAAAACACTTCCATAATTCTCCCTGCTATCACTGGGGTTTTGGTGATTTCCTTTGAATCAGTCCTCTGGGCTTTTCTTGCCTGTTGTAATCTGCTCAAACTCTTGGAATACATGGGAAAACTCCTTGAATTACACAGGTCTCATGACTCACAATAAAATGCTTTCAGTGCATGGAGTCTGCCAAGTTTTCAGCAATCACAGGAGATGTTTCTCCCCTTCTCTAAGTGTCCTGATGGTCCTCTTGATATCAACCTCTCTGCATGCCCTTGGTTTGATTTGCATCATCCCCTTGTCTGGGTTTGGGGGTAGTTTTCTGTTCAGTGGTGTGAGCAGGAAGGGGGATTTGGGGGCTCTCCAGTCCCTCTGTGAGGCAGAACTGTGGAGGATTGAGGGCTCAGGGCACAGGAGGGGGCCTTCAGCAGCCCAAGCAGACTGGATTAGCTCCTGGCAATACTTATGGGGTCATCCCTCTCCTGCTGCTGCTTCCTATGCTTGTTCCTGGTGCTAAATCCACAGAAGTGACGTGACTGCAGGAGTGGAGCTCAGCTCAATCAGCTCCTAAGCCCAGCTGCTGAAGTGCTGTGTTTTCCTAAACATGTAAGGGCTGGAATTGCTCAATACACTCCTGAGTTTAAGACCTGCCCAAAACCTGGGCAGTTGTCCATTAAAATCAGCTGCTGTACCTGGAAGAAAGCAGTGTCAGGGTTATGTCTGGGCCCTGATCCTTGGGATCACCTCCATGTGGTGTTGGCACCAGGGAAAGAGGTTGAGTGAGCTGCTGGGCACAGATCCTACAGATCTGCATGAGATGGGACCAACAGACATGGAGCCATGAAGATTAGAAATCACCTCTGAGATCGAGTCCAACCATTGGCTCTAGCAAAGAAAACTGAGCTTTGCCCAAAATCCCAGGATGCCTCAGCTCAGGTGCTTTGGGAATCAGCCTCCAAAAATCAGGCATTGGGGTGCTGAAGGGTGGAAATGGGTGCTGCAATGCAGAGGCTGAATTTGGGAGAAAAGGAGATGTTTTGTCTCATGGAGAAGGATGGTATTTGAAGAGAGAAGGGTGTCTTGGAGTGTAAATCCACAGGGCAGGTGGGAGAACAGCTAATGAGGAACTGGAGGGTCTGAGGCCACGTTCTTGGCACAGATTACAGCTGGGAAGGGCTGGATATTCCCTCTTCAGGTCCTCAAATTGTGGGTCCCCCCTAATGAGCAGAAAGAGGCGGAAGGTCATTGATTCCTGTCCCTCTCTCTCAGCTGCAGCTGGATCCCAGAGGTGTTTAGTCCACCATGGCCTCTTTTATGTCCCCAAACTTGTTTCCAACACCTGTAGCAAATCTATGATGCCCTGAGCTCTTTGTACACTGACCTGCTGAACTTCTGGCTTTGCTCCCACAGCTGATCCCAACTTGGAGGTGACCAGGGAGGGATTTTATGAGTAAAAATAAAATGAATGGGCTGTTGCAATCAGTGCTGAGAAAGACTAATTGTGACACAGAGGTTCGTGTGGTAGCTCTACCAGGCCATGAGAGACTCACTCCTTCCAGCATCTCCCTGCCATCTCCATCACCACAACAGAAACACTCCCTGTAAGAAAAATCCTGGCATTGGAGGCAGCTGCTTTTCTGGCAGAGAAGAGGTGTTGTTTGGTTTGTGTTTTTTTCCCCTCAGTGGGAGAAATTTATATGCAAAATGATGGATATAATTGACTCCCTGCCTTCAGGGTAAGAGCTAAAAGAGATGAAGAAGGCGTGGAGAGCTGTGCTTGGCAAGGTGAGACACAGCACAGGAACAGGTTTACAACCCTTTGTATCCCAGAGTCAGGGCAGTCTGGGGGCTCTGCCCATGCAGGATGACCCTGGGAAGGGAGCAGGTTTGGAATGGACAGCAGGATGTGTTCCTTTGCACTGTGTATGTTTGAGCTGCTGGCTCTGATGGTGCTGGATGATCATCCCATGGGTGTGCTGGGTCTTCCAGATAAATTCCTGGTTACCTTGGTGAGCTGCTGTCCTGTTTGGCCCAAATGCTAAGTCAGGCCTGAATGGGTGGTCTCTGCTAGATCCCAGTAGTATTCCAAGTGTCCCAGAGCTGCAAATACTCTTGGAACATCAAGGAGAAAATGCAAGGCATTCCCTGGAAAAGCCTTGCTATGCCAGCCCTGCCCCTGACCCCACTCTTTGGATGCAGAGCTTGCTGCTGGGAGTCCTTAATGTGTGTGGTGCTTCATCCTCCTGGAATTTGGATCCGGCACACGGGGCCTGAGCCATCTCCTGGGAGCCTCAAGCACTTGGGCAGCGTTTCCATCTCCCGGCTCCCGGGTAAGCAGGAGGAGCACTCTAGAAATTATGGAGATGGGGACGCTACAGTTTGGAAGCAGCAGCACTGGGAGAAGAAACTGTCCTTTCTTTCACCAGAGTCAGTCCTTGATCACCTTCTATTTTCCATGTGGGGAAGGCAGGGAGCAGGGAGGGAAATCTCATTAAAGCCCTTGCTGTTGGGAATGGTTGGATATCTCATTAGAGTGGGCAAAATGACTCGTTTCCTCTCTGCAGGTTTTTTTTTTTTTCCCCCAGGAACTCCGTGGAGGGAAGGAGTCCATTTAAAAACAAATCTTCGTGCCTGCAGGACACACTGTTTGAGCACCAGGATCCCATCCCAGCACCCGGGGAAGGGCTGGGCGGCCCTTCCTGAAGGGAAAGCATCCTAATTACGGGAATTTGGCTTTTTGGGTGTTGCTTCGTCTGCCTTTTCTCGAGTATAAGCACCGAGCGGGGACGGATGGGGCTGGAAATCGTGGGAAGAAAGAAGAGGAAGAGGTGAAGTGGGGGGTGAAGGTCCTTTCCCAGCACCCCCCCCCTCCCCGCAGCCGGAGCTCCCGCCTGCACACGCAATCCCCACGGAAGCGCCGCGCTCCTGCCAGGAGAAACTTGGAGGGGGGGGGGAGAGGCAGGGAGAGACAGCAGGCACACTTATCAAGTGGCTTGGACCGTAGCCGATTTGAAATATTACTAACCTTGCATTTTCAAATTTGATGCACAACAACCAAGATGCTAATACTTTCCTTAGTTTAGAAAAAAAAATCCTTTCACCCATCTCTTCTAGCCGAAGATTAGGAGAGAAGCTTTAAGAAGATTTAAAAAAAAAAAAAAAATCAACTTCTGAGCAGCGGAAAAAATGGTTTGTGATTCAGGGGCTCCGGGCAATTCATCATGGAAATTGGGTTTCTTAGCCGACATCATGTGAATCCTTTCGGCCCTGTCAACTTTTTAATACATTACATTGAGAATGTAAATCGTGTTGGTGAGGGGGAAAGAAGAGGGGAGAAAAAAAAAAAGGAGAGAGAGAGAGGAAAAAAAGAGAGCTGCTTCATTTTGGGTTTAGAGGGGAGGCAGCTTGAGGCCTGTAATTCATATTAACTAAATAATAATGCTAAAAAAACCCCTCTCTAAATATACAGATGTGTATAGACACCTAGGGAGGGAGGGGGGAGGGAAGTGCAGGAGACAGCCCAAAATTGAAACCATTTTATCCTTTTGAAGGGCGAGTATTTGAGAGGGGTTCATTATGGATTTATTTTTATTTTTTCTTTCTTTTTTTCTTTCTTTATTTATTTTATTTGGGTTTATTTTATCCCTTTCTCAGCTTGAGCTCGTTCCTCCATCAAAGGGAAGAGCAAAACGAGTGTTTTGGAGGTGGAAGAAGATGGAGGAGAGAGAAGAGGGGAAAAACTGCAGCAGTGTCTGGGATCTTTTTGGAGTTTGGCTGGTTTTTTTTTTTTTTGCTCACATGCCACATCCTGGTGATTTTGATTAACTCTTTAGTGGGAGATGAAAGCTCCTGGTGATTTTTTGCTGTAGTAGAGGGTGTGAAAGTGAAGCTCTGGATGGTGAGTAGCAGGTGGTGCCGTGAGATCTCCGAGGCTGGACTTTATGGATTCTAAAGCATGAACCTCTCGGTGCATTTAGTCCCTGGAAACCTCCTTTGGGAGGTTCACTCTGAGCTTTATGCAGCATAAACTCCAGCACAGGGCTTAGCTGAGGGGGCTCACAGCTGCCTGGGAGGTGGGGAATCTTCACCAAGCACGTTCTCTTTATAGCTGGTGGCTTCTCCTGCGCCTTGAAATGCTCTTGGCATTAAAAAAGTGGGATTGATCATCTGGAAGAGGGGGGGAAAACAACTTGATTTTTTTTTTCCCACTGGATGTTTTTCAGATGTATTTTATACCAGTCTTGACATAATTCAGGGTGGAAGGGACCTCTGTGGGGCTCTACATGGACGTCCTGCTCAGAGCTTGCTTCTGCATCCAAATCCTCTCTGCTCAATGGCAATTCTGGGAGAAGATAGGGAAGGAGATGTTGAGAAGGATAAAAGGAGATAGGACAAAGAATGATTAGTGTCAACACAAATTTTGAGCATCAACTTAATCATGTGAGAGTTGAGTTGGGCAGAATGCTCCTTAGAGAGGGGAAAAATGGCTTGAAGTGGGGCTTGGAGCTGGAGCACACCTAGGAAGAGCAGGGAATCCAGCCTATTTGGGCTGCTGAGGACTTCCTGGGAAGCATCTGAAAAGATCAAATGACTCTCAGAAAAGCCAGAGGGATGTTTCCTCCCTGGAATGCTGCTGTCAGTTTGGGTGGGTGGTGGGAAATAAAGACTGGGGCACAAGGGACAAACTCCAAACTGCAGCCCCTTAAAAAGGGTCCTTTAGTGGTTGTTTCTGGATGTGTGTTAACCAGAGGAGTTCAACTCTTTCCAGCTGATCACATCCAACACTTCATCCCTCTCCCTTGATGTTTCAGCCATAACAGGAAGGAGGGAGCACTTTCCACTTCTCCCATGGTTTAGCACTGGTGCCTTCCTTGCTTGGCTTCTGCATCAGTCCCGAAATACTGATGTGAAACAATTTAACTCTACTGAAATAGTGTTGTAAAAACACATATAAACCCTGAATGTTTCTATTAGGGTTAATAACCTCAGTTTTATTCCTCTTTTGCCTGTGAGAATCAGGTGCTGCTTCTCACTCCACGTTTGTAGGTCAGATTTGCAACACGAGTGGCAGCAAACAGTGCTCCTTCTGTTTTCCTGGGGGCATTTGCAGGTGAATTTGTGGATCCACACATGTAGACTGTGCAGTTATGCAAATTGGGGGGGGGGGGGGGTGTTGATGTTAATAATGCACAGGGAAAAGGTTGGGTGTTATTTTTATGCATAAGAATATTCCTGTGTGTGACTCTACTGAATTTCCAGTCGAGCAGCTGATGTCATCGATGTATTATTCAGTCTGATGCTGGTACAGCATTTCCAGAGGGGCTTTCTGAGCCTGGTGTCCTTCAGAAATAATTAATTTCCTATTTTCTCCTGCTCCCAGGCCTGTACTTCTTCACAGCTGCAGTTCTGCTCCTTGAAAACAGTCTCGCTCCCATCTGGGCATCACACCTGATCCTGGCCAGAGCCTGATCCTGGCTGGCTGAGTCCTGCCAAGAGCCTGCTCTGCCCCACCTTTAGAAGGCTCCAGAAGGGTGAAAACAACACTCTGTGGGAGTAGACTCAAAAATATTGGAGTTGATTCATGTGATGGTGTCCAGGGACTTTTGAACTCACTTCCCTGGGAGGGTGGGGAGGCCCTGGCACAGGTTGCCCAGAGAAACTGTGGCTGCCCCTGGATCCCTGGAAGTGTCCAAGGCCAGGTTGGATGGGGCTTGGAGCAACCTGGAATAGTAGAAGGTGTCTCTGCCCATGGCAGGGGGTGGAATGAAGTCCTTTCCAACCCAAAGCATTCTAGGATGGAAGCTTCATTGATGGGGTCACCTCTGAGGGTCTGAAGAAATGATTTTCAGCCTCTCTGTGGGTCAGAGGGGACCAATCTCAGCGAACAAGAAACCTTTTGGCAGCTTCAGGTTTGACCTGCAAGTGGTGAAGGATGTTTGGGCAACTCCCTGCTCAGCCTCAGACACATCTTCACCTCGTTCTGCACCACTCTGGTGCCTCTGCCCCCAACACCAGTGACCCCTTTGGAGCATCTCCCTCCAAAGGGACCCTTCACATCCTCGCATGTGAAAACGCTCAGTCCCAGGTCGCTGCCAGGAAAACTTCAGGCAGGTTACTTGTGGTTTTTTCCCTCTCCAGTGCCTCAGTCCTCACCTGGCACTTGCTCAGGCTGTGGAAATGAGCTGTTGAGGCTGTCAGGGCTGTGCAGCACATAATGAAGAGCACACACGTCCATATATACATTTATCGTTGTGCTGCTGTGGTTCAGCTTAATTAGGACATCACTCAGGCAGCTGGGACTGAGCCCAAGCTGCAGAGTTGGTTTTTATTTGGGTTTTCTCCTTTCGGTTTTAGTCAGATTCCCAAGTGAACAAAACAAAAGGCTAATTGCTTTTGGATTTTAATTACCACTGCAATACCTGGGTTTATTGTCTGAGTTGTGTTTTATAGGTGGCGAAAGGACACTGCCAGCGAGTGACAGATTCCCACTGACAACAGCACTGCTCAGGCCAGAGGAATCCTTTGCAGTGGGATCCAAAGGACACCACATGCTTTCATTTGCTAAACTCCTCATTTTTTCGTTGTGGAATGTAACTTCAAGGCTTGGCTGACTTTTAAACATGATATAATTAAGCTGAAAATGTGTTCAAAAAAAAAAAAAAGACACAAAAGTAGAAGTGTTTTATAATCCAGAGTGTTAAGTCTCTTCAAAATTCCTTGGATAGTTACACTGCTGCTTTATTTAGGGGTGACACAGCACATTCCTAATACTTAATCCCCAAGTGACTCTTGACTCACTCAGTTCCCAGCTGTTTGGTTCATATCTGGTTATCTTTAATGCCTTGATCCCTATATGTTTCTCTCTGTTTCCTCCTTTGCCAGGTGGGTTATTCCAAGGGTATAAAATGGACACATTGTCATTTTACATTATTTATTAATCCTAAAAATAATTTACATCATTGTTTTCTATCCTTCTGTATTTCCTTGTCTGTGATGTCCTGAAAGAACAGTTGCAGGAGAAAAAATAATTTTTTAAAATGCTCCTAAACTTTCTTTTTGACAGGTTGGGAACTCCAGATATCTGTTTTCTTTAGTGGTCAAAGGGAATTGGAGCAACCAGATAATATATTCAAAGTGTATTTATTACAAATATCTCAATTTGGAAGTGGTGTGAAGTCTTAAATAATTCCATATAACAAGTCTTGCACATCTGTAAAGTGAGCAAAACAAGGAACCTCAGCTGAAGGGCTTTGAGGTTTGTACTTCAGATTGAGAAGAAATAAGAAGTGAATCCATAGTTAAATGAACCATCAATTCCTGACAGACCTTGGGCAGGAATGGAGGGTGGATTTGAGAGGAATTCTGATTTTTTTGAGTGTAAGTGCAGGGAGTCTGTGGAAGGACAAAGCTGCTTCTGGCTTGAGACCCATAGGGAAGTTAATTACAATATTTGTAAGGGTTTAAGGGTTATCTGTAGGGAATTCAGAAAAAGGGTCATACAGGTTTGAAGCGGGGAGTTGTTTTCAGCACAAAACTCAACTAAAGACTAGCAGACCACTTCCCTTAGAAACCAGTGTGGAACACTCAAAATTCCACTGTGTTTCTTTGGAGATCCTTTGCTGAAGGTGGACAAGTCCAATGATTCATGGAATCACAGGCTGGTTTGGGTTGGAAGGGACCTGGAATATCACCCAGTACCACCCCTGCCATGGGCAGGGACACTTTCCACTAGCCCAGGTTGCTCCAAGCCCCATCCAACCTGGCCTTGGACACTTCCAGGGATGGGGCAACCACAGCTTCTCTGGGCAACCTGTGCCAGGACCTCCCCACGCTCCCAGGGAAGGATTTCTTCCCAATATCCCATCCAACCCTGCCCTCTGGCAGTTTGAAACCATTCCTCCTTGTTCTGTCATTCCAGGCTCCTGGAAATAGTCTCTCTCCATCTTTCTTTCAGGCTCCTTCAGGTCCTGCAAGACCACAATGAGGTCACTCCAGAGCCTTCTCTTCTCCAGGCTGAACAATCCCAACTCTCCAGCCTTTCACCTGGTTTTATTTCAAGACTGGCAGTCAGGGGACACTCAGGCACCTTGAAATAATTGTGTTTACTCCCACCCCGGTGCAGATCCACAGATCCAGAGCTGGTGCTGTGCTTCCTCAGTGGATGACTTTGACAGAGTCCATAGAAATCTTTGTTGCCTTTTCTGTGGTTGTCCCAGAAAAGGGGACAAACTTTTGCTTGTCTCAGTCTTCTGGTTTTAGGCCAGAAGGACCAAACCTGACCCCAGGCTCTCTGCTAACTCTCTGCATTTAAGGGCAGAATACAAGATGTGTGGGATGACATCCAGCCTTTCCTCTCTGCAGGAGCCAAAGTGAGATAGGAGGAGAGGGAATGGCCTCAGGCTGTGCCAGGGGAGGCTCAGGTGGGACATCAGGAGGAATTTCTGCCTGGAAAGGGCTGTCAGGCCTTGGTAGGGGCTGCCTAGGGAGGTTTGGAGCCCCCAGCCCTGGAGGTGTCCCAGGAAGGCCTGGACGTGGCACTCAGTGCTCTGGGCTGGGGATGAGGTGGAGATGGGGCACAGGGGGGACTGGATGGTGTTGGAGTTCTTTTCCAACCTCAACAATTCTGGGATTGTGGTGGGGAAATGGCCTCTGCAGATGTGGACAGTTGTGTCCTGCTGCTTTTGTTTCCTTCTGCTGAAGCTCTCCATATACCAGCCTAGGATGGGGTTTGGGGTTAATTAAGATTGGGTGGGATTATAATTAGTGCTTAATTTTTATACCATGGACGTGACCCGAAGGCTGTGGTCGGTCTTGGCTGTGCTGTGACAGGAGTGGGATGTGTCTCTTCTCCCACCCCTCTGCCCCTGAGAGCCCCTCTCACCTCTCCCAGTGCCCCCCAGCAGAGATGGTGTGTCCTGGCAGTGATCCATTCCCAAATTCCTAAATGATGCTCTGAGTAACACGTGGTGAAGTTTATTCCTTTGGGAAAAGGGTTCTTTTTATAACCTCTGTCGCTGGATTCTCTCGGACCAAATGTGAGAGCTGGCATGATTTGTGTCAAGAGGATGAACTTTGAGACTAAGACGTGATGACCCTTGAGATGAAGAGTCTTGGATAAGTGGGGATGATGGAGTGGGATGTTCTAGAGCTTTGTGATAAACCAAGAAGGAAAACCAGGCAGCTCTCTGTGACTGTTAGTGCTGTGCAAGTAAATCACATGAAAACAGAGAGCAGAATTTTGGGGTTTAAGGATAAAATGAAACACTAATTATTTTTAATGTGTTAGGAGAACAATGTTGAGAAGTTGTTTTTTTGTTGAGGATTTAACTCACCAAGGATGGAGCTTTTTCTGAGGCAGAATTAGAACAAATTTTGAACTGTTGAAAACTTCACTAAAACAAGTTTTTCAGCTTTCAACAGTTGGAGTGAAGGTTAAAAAGATGTAAGTTTTATTTGACAAGGCAAAGACAAACTTTTTGCTATGAAGAGAGATTTAATACATTTATAGTGTTCTTATACTTGCTGGTAGGAGCCAGTGAGACCTCTTGCTTGTACAACCATCTTGGTTGGTCTAATAAATATTATATCTCAAGGCTTTTCTTACTGAATAGTAGGCATTTTTAACTGAATGGTAGGAATTTTTAACTAAAAGGAAATGTTGCTGTGGGGAAAAAAGTCTCCCCTAAAAACCACTTGGTGAAATCATAACTTTTAATTAGGAGAAAGAAAAAATATTTGAATGGGAAGGATGGGATTTGTTGGGTTGTTGCTGTGGACTTTTCCAGCTGAAGAGAAAAAATGTGGTTAATTCATAGAACTAATCTGGGCCATTATGAACTGGTCAAACATATTGATTGATCCAAAATGCCACAAATCAAACAATACACTTTTCAATGCCATCGAATGCAAGGTCAGATACTGGGAAACAAAAGATATAGAAAGCACTGATGTGCTCCAGGAGGTTATAATTTAGATATATTCCAGGAAATAGCGAATTTGAAGGGATTTCTTGTCTTCTTCCTTTCGTTGTCCTGAAGCACAGAGGGTTTTGTGGCACCTGGTGTAGAGATTTGAAGGAAATAAGGGAAATTATTTCCACTCATGGAGCTGGGATTTGGTCTTCACACTCCATGGGGGGGGGCAAGAAAACTGGGGGTTCAGCAAAGCCCTACCCATGAGATGCAGAATGAGCACGTTCAGGTGACTCAGAGGAGGTTTAGAAGGTGTTTTGACTGTGATATCTCAATGTCAACACCTGCATCTGGTGCTGAAGGGCCTTTGCTCTGACAGACCCCTCACTCCTCACTGAACTCTTTTCAGAATGCTCAGGAGATAAGCACTGCATTGAACTTGAGTGTGCTAAGTTCCAAGGGACAATAAGATGCTGGCAGGGAGAGGAATTAACTGCTGGAAGGGCCTCTCCTGAGGAGCAGTGAGTCCCTCCTGACTGCCTGGCTCTTAATTCACACCCAAATGGCTTCGGAAAGGTCCCTCAGTTCAACCACTGCTGTGGAACAGGCTCTGGTGTCTGAAAGGTGGAAATCCTTTTGCTGCCACACCCAGGAGGTGAAACTCTGACCCTCATGGCCAACACAGCCTTTTCCATGCTCAGCTCCCACTCCAGCTCATGTGTTCAAACACAAACCCACGCTCCTCTCCTTTGGCACAGCTCTTCCCTGGCACTGTGGGAGAATCTCCTGAAGACACTGGGATTTAATGCAAAATGATTTACCAGATCCTGGGCCCAGGGAAATATCCTGGGTGAGAGATGTCCCTGTTCCATTTTAAACTGTGTGTGACACGAGTGGGCTGTAATCCCTGGGAGTGTGAACACCCTGGGTCCCTTATCTGGATTTCAACCTTGGTCACCAGCCAGGAAAAGATAATACATCCAGTCAGACTCTTCCAGCATCAGTTCTATACTCACTGTGCCTCAACCTGGCTTGGAGACAAGTGTTTGAAGTTATTTTTCTAAAATTGAAGGGGTTTCCTGCATTGGGGGTGAATCCTGCTGAAGATAATAAAGCTGATTTCACTTTCTAACCTTAATCCATAGGTCTCTTCCCGGCAGCTGGAGTATCCAGGAGCTGGCAGGAGGAACTCTTGGCTCTGCCAAAAAAAGCACAATGTGTGAAAGGTGGTAAGACTGAGGCATCTCTACATGACAACAACTTGGTAGTACTTTCTTTACAATTCTTTCATTCCCATTTTCCCCTCGCTCGTCTCCTCTTTTACATTTATTTCGCTTTTCCTCTTCCTGCTTCTCTTTTCTATTCTTGTCTTCCCTTCCCTCTATTACATTTATTTCACTTTTCCTCTTCCTGCTTCTCTTTTCTATTCTTGTCTTCCCTTCCCTCTATTCTCTCTTGCATGTATCAACCTTTCCTGCTACAAATCAACCCTATTAGGAACACCAAAGGGATTCTTACCAATGGCCTCCCTTTGTGAACTCTCTGCTTTTTTCCCCCTTTTTAATCTGCAGTGTTCCACATTATATTGCCATTGATTTAATAGACCACCATGAATTTTACTACCTGTCAAACAACAGCACAATTATTTTGAGTTCTATTGTGGCAGAGCTTGACACCCAGCTCTGGATCACTTTACACTTTTCACCCTTGCTAGAGTGCACTTGAAAATCCAGGATAGCATTATGTGGGATTGCAGGATGGCATTTGGGGGCATTGTTTTCATTTGGGCATTTGGGGGATGGAATGAATTGGCAGTCGATGCACAAGGACTCCCACCTCCTCGAGTCTGGAAATGTCATGTGGAATGTGGAAGCTGTTACAGGGTGTTAAAAACCCAAACCAATTCCCTTCTTCCCTCCTGCTGCTCCCAGATCCGGATAAATGAGGTGGGAAGGACACTCATCCTTCCTGTTGGTTCCTTGTTTGTGGGCTGATCCCAAAAGCTCCCTAAGCAGGGTGTTGAGTCCTCTCTTGCTGGGCTTTGACAGGGTGCTCTGTGCTGACCAGCAGAGCCCTGATCCACGTGCCTGGAGGGATGTTCCCCCTGGAGAGGCAAAAACTGTCGAGTAGTTTGAGAGCTGATGTTGGCACTCACCAGCGTGCAGCCGATTTCTTACATGGAACAATGAGTGGATTACAGTTGTAATAAAATAAAGGAAGGATTGGCTAATTCAGGATGAATCAGCCCTTTGTGTCCCTGGTTAAAGAGCTCTTCTATCATCTCTCATGCCCAGGATGAATTGGTTTTCAGATGACAGGGATAACAGGTTGAGCCCATGTTGTTTCAGGGGCTGCACAAGTGTAGAAAACCCCCAGTTCTGATGTACTTAATGAATAGTTTTAGGAATAGAAACAGGTTCCTTGGTGGAAAGTGTGCACTCACTTAGAATTAAATGATTTGCCCAAGATCACTGAGTGAGTCTGAGTTGGGTCTGGGACCTTTCTCCAGTGTCTTCCAGTTTTTTTCCAAGTATTTTCCTCTAGAGGTTTTTTCTCTCCCTGCTGAACTTGGTCCTTCCCCCAGTGAAGTGTTCTCCTGGAGCTCTGGGACAGGTGGGTTTGGGTTGTGAGCGAGTACAAAAAACTGTTTTGATCATCCAGATTGGTTACGGGCTTTTCCTTTTATGGAACTTCCTCTTTTCTAGAAGAGCTCCTGGTTGCATTGAGGGTGTAATAATGTGTGGGGATGCTCATCCTTCCCAATCCCTGAGTTAGGGCTTTGGGAGAGGTTTGTTACACCTGTTCTCTGCAGAGTGAGCCCCATTCACCCAAAACCAGCTGCTGGCCCCTGGCTGTGAGTCAAGAGCTCCCTCTGGGCTCCTCAAGCCTCCCCCTTTCAACCCAACCCACTTTTACTTTAGGCTGAGAAAAAAGGCTTAATTCCCTGGGATAAGGAATACAATGATCCTTAACAACTAGGGAGGAGAGAGAAAATGCTCCTATATCCCCTTGGCCTTGCAGTAGAGAAGGTTTATTACCCCTTTCAGGAAGGTGGTGGTTGGAACACATACCTTGCTGCTCTCCATTACATACGGGGCTCAGATTTGTCCTGTGGGGACCAAAATTTGTCCTGGTTTTGGCTCAGGGTGGGAAATCCATGGGCGACATTAATCCCCCAGGGAAGTTAGGTGCAGGATGCTCTGCAGTGCCTATGCTGAGAACCAGGCAGAGCAGGCAGATCTCTGGGCTTTATGGTCTCTACAGAAGTGGGATTGAACCCAGGTCCCAAAAATTTAAAGTTTAAGAAGTCCAGCACCCTCCTCCCCCAGCATTGTGACAAATATGCCTTGTGACCTGTTTTGGAGATTCCAGTCAGGCAGAATAATTAGGTGGCAACCCAATTTATTGCCTGCAGCCCTATAAAGCTCAGGGAGTGCTCTTTCAGCCCTCAGCTGGTATTTAATCAACGCATCATAACTTTTATTAAGCTAAAACTCAGTGCTTCTGAGATACTAAATTTAGAGTGTGCCTAGAAACCAGGGCCGTTTTTGGTTTGATTTACATATCCCAGCATCATGCAAAATGGGGATAGGATGACAAGGAGCCTGGATTAGAGGCTCGGGGTGCTTCAGGGAGTTTTGTCCTGCTGTGAGACCTCTGGGACATCACCAGGCACAGGATGGTGGGAAGCAGGTCCTTCCAGAGGTGTCTTCTGCAGCACTGGCCCACAGGCAGGGAAAAATGCTTATACCCCTCCCAGGAAGTAAATTCCTGCCTCTGAAGTGCTGTGTCTGAGCTTTCCTGGACATCCCATGACACCTCTCCCAGGGCAGGGGTGGAGTCCCTGTCCCTGCAGGGATTTCAGAGCCCCGTGGATGTGGCACTTGGGGACATGGCTCAGTGGTGGCCTTGGCAGTGCTGGGTGGAGGGCTGGACTGGGTGATCTCCGAGGCCTTTTCCAACCTAAACAATTCCATGATTTGGGCACCTCCTCTGCCCTCCCCCATCCCGGTCCAGCCTCCCCAGTGCTTCCCAAAGGCAACCAAGCCTGCCTGTGTCCCCTGAACTGCCTTTGCCCAGGGCTGAGGTGGCAACCAGAAAGGAAATCCAGGGGCATCCCGGTGCCAAATGCCCAGGATGGGTGGTGGCAGGCCTGCTTAGCCCATCTGTGCCCAAACCACCCCCATTCCTGGGCTGACCAAGCAAAGCTCTGTGACAAACTGCCCAGTGGGACACCCACATCCAGCTGGGAGGGATGGGGAGCGTGAGGGAGTGACAATCACACCCTGTTTTCTGAGTTTACAGCAAGACTCCCAGACCAGCCTTAGTTTTGCCAGGGACTGAAAAACTTTGCCAAATGTTAGAGACTGGCTTAAAACGCTAAAAGCAATATTTAAACCCCATGGAAATTCTAAAACAAGGGTGTTATTAAAGACGAATTAAGGACAAAAGAGTTGCTAATATCTTCAAGAAAAGGGAGAATTAAGAATGTTTGGGTTTTAAATAGTATTAGAATATTAGCTGAAGCCCAGAAATGAGGTTTATCTGTAAAACATTGTATCTGAGAAGGATTCAATTCATGGATGAGATGATGACTTGATTTCAGGCATCTTGTAATACGTTGCCTTTCGCATCCTGGAGCTGGGAGGTCAGGATGGTATTTGTTGGGATAATTTACAAGATAAAAAGATAAACCACCAAGATGGCAAGAAACAGGGCTAGAAAACAACATAAATACCTTTTGGAAAGAGCATGAATTCTGTGGATGTGAGGACGATTTTTTGGCTCTGGAGCAGCCTGGCTCCACTGGAAAACTGTGGAACAGGGAGAGACTGACTTGTTTCTCTTCTCTGTATCCATTGCAGATGACACAAAGATGCAAGAGACTCACTCGCTGGTTGTCCCAGGGGCCTAAGCCATCATTTATATATAAAATTAAGGTATAGATTCCCTCTGCCTGGGGGAGGTTGGAGATGGAAGGAAACCAAAGCAGCCCTGAGGCTTGTCTTGGGCAGAAGATCCATCCCTGGAGGCCAACAGGCAGTGTAAGGTCATCTCTGCATCCCATGGCTCTTGTAGGTGGTTGGAAGTCTTTCCTGATGAGTACCACTGGCAAAAGCTCTTGCCATTAAATATATTCTTTAGCACGTGGATGATTCCTAAACTGAGCCATAATTATTGGTGGAGCTGGCAGTGGGGCCCATAATTCAGGTTGCCAAACATTTCCCATTAAAGGATGCTCTTTTCCAGTGCTAAATCCCTGCCAACATGGAGCTGTTCAGGCTGAGATTTTCAGTTGCAGGCTGTTGGCTTGGGCTGGCCTTTGTGTATATGAATATGTGTGTGTGTGAGAAAGCAGGAGGAAGATATAGTTTAGCCAGATCCAGGGAAAAGGCATTGTTTTATAGTTATATGAGGGGAAAAAAATCCAACACCCACATTGTTGAGAAATTCTGGCTCTTTCATGCTTTATTTTTATTTTCCCAGGGACTTGAAATTTGGCTTTGGGACAAATCTGGGTTTTTTTTTCTTCCCTCAGCCTCTCTGGTTTTGGCCAAGTCAGATGGCTCTGCAGATCTGCTGTCAACACGAGAAGAGGAGAAGGTTTGCCCTGAAGTTTGTCTGGAGCTTGTGCAGCCCCGGGTTCCAGGCAGGAAGGAGGGATTCCTCCTTCCCAGAGCAGGGCAGTGCCTGTTCTGTGGTTTGGCTCTGGAATAACAAGAATTCAGAGTGGATTTCCTGCACCCAAAGTGTTTCCCCAGCTGACTTACAGGATAGGGAGGCAAACACACACACTGATTGTGTGGGATAAGGGATTTCTGGGCAGAGGTAGGAGGGGAATGAAGAATAAACCATCCAAGGAGATGGATGGGGAAAGGGTGTCCGCCTGTTCAGCATGGTGAGTAAATCCTTGGAAGGTCTCACAGCTCCCACTCTGCTCACCCAGACAGGTTGCAGAGCCCTGAGTGCCCACATCTCCTCCCCTGAGATCAGAGGTGGGCTGAGGTGAGTCCTGAGAGCAGGAACTACTTTTGGGAAGCACTGTTAGAAGCATCACTTTTATCCCATTTCCAAGGCTGGGGAAATCTTCCCTCTGAATCTTCTCCTCCCCAAAGCACATCAAGTCACGTGAAATTTGCTGAGTTGTTTTGGCTGTAATGTCAAAAGTTGTTCCCAGCTAGAACCCCTTGTTTAGGTGTTTTGTTTGGTTCAGCTCTGTAAACAAAGCCTCCAATGGAAACGCATGGTTTTCAGGCAGTGCAGGGCTTGAACATGGAGCAGGAAGAGAGGCCTGAGGCCACCTGTGATGCAGCCAAAACTCAGGAGAGGGTTGAGGAGCTGCTGATGGAAGGACCAGTGTGGTGTGCCCTGATGAGGCAAAGATCCTCTGCAAAGCACTGTTTGAATCTAAGTGGGGAGCTTCAGGTGCGTGAAGAGGGGAAATGAAATGAAGTTTTATGAGTGTTCCTAATTCTTTGGAGCATTAATTTGTCTAGTCCTCACCCTTTTGTGTGGAATCCTACCTAGGCCACTGTCTATCCATATGGAGGTTTATGCTGGTAGGTAGCTGTAGGATGCTGCAGTTTCTTGATCTCTGGAATGGTCAAGTACAGGGAACATCTTCAATGTGTGTGGGTTTGGAACTCCCTTGGCTTCAGCAAAATTACTCTGTTTTACATCAACTTAAGATTCTCCCCCTCTATTCTGCCCTCATGAGACCCCACCTGCAGTATTGTGTCCAGCTCTGGGGTCCTCAGTACTGGAAGGCCATGGAGCTGCTGGAGAGAGCCCAGAGGAGGCCACAGAGATGCTCCAAGGGCTGGAGCCCCTCTGACCTGGGAACAGGCTGGGAGAATTGGGGGGATTCACCTGGAGAAGAGAAGGATCCAGGGAGACCTGAGATCCCCTTTCAGGGCCTAAAGGGGCTCCAGGAGAGCTGGAGAGAGACTTTGGACAAGGACCTGGAGGGACAGGACACAGGGAATGGCTTCCCACTGCCAGAGGGCAGGGTTAGATGGGATGTTGGGAAGGAATTCCTGGCTGGGAGGGTGGGGAGGCCCTGGCACAGGTTGCCCAGAGAAGCTGTGGCTGCCCCTGGATCCCTGGAAGTGCCCAAGGCCAGGTTGGACAGGGCTTGGAGCCACCTGGGCTAGTGGAAGGTGTCCCTGCACATGGCAGAGGTGGAATAAAATGACATTTAAGGTCCCTTCCAACCCAAACCAGTCTGGAATTTCATTCCATGAACTTCTTCCCTTCTCCTCCACTTGACATATTTTTCCTCCTTCATCTTCAAAAGCAACTTCACTTTTCTAGAGGAACCTCAGAGGTGAATAATGTGCAGCTTAACCCGGTGCCTGACCTAGGGTGGCATTTCTTTGAACAGCCTGGCAGGTTACTGAGCTTGCTGATGGGGGAATAAGCAGTAGAAGACAGATATTTATTTTGA
>NW_020884902.1:8908864-8992681 GCF_003945725.1 Corapipo altera
AGCAGTGGAAACATCTGCAGGAGTCATGATGGAGCCAGGTTGTCAAGTGAAGGGGACACCTGCAAAAGGTCCCTGTTGACTTCAGGGCTCCTTTTCCTGTGTGGATCAGCTGTGAAAGCATGGGCTGTATGTCCTTAGTAATGTGTGGAAGTAAATCCAGAAATACAGAGACAAGAAGGTGGTGCTTTGAATGTCTCCTCATACAATGGAAATGTAGGGTTTCCTTTCAGTTTTTTCTTATTTGGGCACAATTTATTTTCTTCCCTTCTCCACAGTTTTCTTTTATTGGGCATGGTGGTAGTTCACCAAAGGTTGGACATTGTGATCTTGGAGTTCTTTCCCAACTTTAATGATTCCATGATTCTATAGCTGTGCTGAAAGCTTTTCCCCACAATGAGGACATCTGTCATATATTTTGGGAACTTGAGGGCACTGTCTTGCTCCCACTGATGTCAATAAATACTCATCTCTCACGTCACTAGAACAAGAGTCTGAGCTTCTCTTTGATTCCTCTGCAATCCCAGAACCAGAAAACGGAGATCTGCAATGTCTTCCTTGATCCCTTACTTGCCATCTGAAGGTGGGCTTGTGTTGAAACCTCATATTTACCATCATGGAGGTGTAGACCAACCGTGGATCCACCCTAATCCCCTCCTCAGGTCATACCAGGCTTTTGCATGGCCCTGGCTCGTGTCTGTGTTGGAGACACTAGATTCCTTTGGCTGGTGCCATTCAGGCCCGGGGCCATCACCTGTTCTTCCCACAGCACCCCATGAATTCCTGGCTCTGAAAACCCCTCAGCACTTCTGCCTTCGTGCAGAGATTGTGTTGTGACAGGACGTCCTTTGTGCACAACCCCATTCACAGTAGCAATTTCAGAGCTCTAATCCCAGTAAGTTTTTATGCTCAGGACTGGCTTGATATTTCCTTTGGTCATCCTTGCAGAATTGCTTTCCCCAAACTGTTGTCAACTTTGGTCATTTTGTGTTACTTGTTTGAACCTGTCAAATTTCATTTCAGACCTGGGTAGTGCTTGACTCATATTTACTTCAAACTCCTCTTCCTGCAGTTCATTGCTTTCATTATTTATAGGTGTTCTTGAAAGCATATCTGCTGAGCTCCTTACTGGGCCTGTATTTCACATTTAATGAGTACTTTTGCAATTTCATTACATTTTTTCTGAAGTCCAGGTGGCTCATTGTACAATGGATTTTTCTCTATGGCTCCTGGTGCTTTATGATCTCTTTCTACCTTGATTGAATTCTTCCCATAAACGTATTCATGAAAACACTCGTGACCTAAAACAATTGCCAGTATTCCAAGTGCAAGCAGAGCTTTTGGTGTGTTGTAGCCCGTGGCTCAGGTACCACCTTGCCAGACAGCCACAGCCAAAATGACCTTGCACCAGTTTGGGTCTCACACTCCTGTTACCCTCAAAATGGTCCAGTATTGATGTTCCTCCCATAGCTTCTCTTTACACTCAACCTCTTTCTGTTTTCAGTCATCTTGGAGCTGTTCTGGGCTGCCTGTGAGGGTCATTCAGCAGGGTGAGGAAACAGAGATGAGTTCACCTGGGAGTTCTTTTAAGGGAGGGATCTGAGCAGCCCGGTGGGAAAGGCCCAGGGGGAGCTGGTGACGGTGGCTGGACATGAGCCTAGGTGTGCCCAGGTGGGCAGGAGGCCAAGGGCACCTGGGCTGTGCCAGCCATGGGGTGTCCATCCCCTGTGCTGGCACCGCTGAGGCCCCTCCAGGGCTGTGTCCAGTTCTGGGCCCCTCAGTTCAGGAAGGACATGGAGGAGCTGGAGCGTGTGCAGGGAAGGGAACGGAGCTGGGAAGGGGCTGGAGCAGCAGGAGGGGTTGAGGGAGCTGGGAGGGCTCAGCCTGGAGAAAAGGAGGCTCAGGGGGGACCTTCTGGCTCTGCAAACCCCTGACAGGAGGGGGAGCCGGGGGGGTTGGGCTCTGCTGCCAGGGAACAAGGGACAGGAGGAGAGGGAACGGCCTCAGGCTGTGCCAGGGGAGGGTCAGGTTGGACATCAGGAGGAATTTCTGCCTGGAAAGGGTGATCAGGCACTGGAAGGGGCTGCCCAGGCAGGTGGTGGAGTCCTCACCCCTGGAGGTGTCCAAAGAAGGCCTGGACGTGGCACTGAGTGCTCTGGGCTGGGGGACAAGGTGGGGATGGGGCACAGGCTGGACTGGATGATCTTGGAGATCTTTTCCAACCCCAGTGATTCTGGGATTCTATCATTATGTTTGGTATTTGCCCCAAGCCTCGCACAAGGGCTGTGGTCAGCGAGTCTCTGCCATTGCTGCAATACCAACATTAGGAGCAAGGAAACCAGTGCTGATGTTCTCCCAAATTCCCAAAAAGCCTCCTGGTCAGAGTTTGCAAAGCTGGGCTGAGCTGGCGAGTGCCTTCACTATTGCATAACTCTCCTTGCCTTCCTTGCCCTGCCCTCACCTGGTTAACTCCAAAATGTCAAAGAACATCAGCATTATTGTGTTCCCAATGCTCATGGTTGTCCCAAACATCGAATCATCTGCTGCTGGTTCAGTCCCATCTTAATCCTCTGAGATCTGGGCACGATATGTTAGTGCTGAGACCACCCTACAGAAATGTTTGCTTGCCTCTCCTGAAAGAATTACTGAGCACAAGTCTGAATCTTTTCCATCAGCCTTACCCAGCTTCCTAATACGAAAATCCTCTTGAATTTGGAAGTCTAGACTTGCACACATCAGACATGCCTGCAGGCTTCCTTCAGATGTTGCATCGAGGTTTTTTTTTAGTTTATTCAAATCCTTATTTTGCTTGTTTTAATGAAAGGGACTCTTTTCTGTTGAAGAAGTTGATTAGTTGCCGTGTGTACTGGGAATGTTTCATTTGTCACCCACTCAGGTTCAGCTGGTGTTTTGTGTTTTGGTGTCAGGGGGATTTCATGGGAGTGTTTGGAGAAAAGAAGGCTCAGGGGGGACTTTCTCACTCTCTCCAACTCCCTGACAGGAGGGGGGAGCTGGGGGGGTCGGGCTCTGCTCCCAGGGAACAAGGGACAGGAGGAGAGGGAACGGCCTCGGGCTGTGCCAGGGGAGGGTCAGGTTGGACATCAGGAGGAATTTCTGCCTGGAAAGACCTGTCAGGCCTTGGCAGGGGCTGCCCAGGGAAGTTTGGAGTCCCCCATCCTGGAGGTGTCCAAGGAAGGCCTGGCTGTGGCACTCAGTGCTCTGGGCTGGGGGACAAGGTGGGGATGGGGCACAGGTTGGCCTTGATGGTCTTGGAGGTCTTTTCCAAGCTCAGTGATTCTGGGATTCTGTGATAGGGTGCATAATTATTGGACCAGCAGCAGTAATTCTCAATGTCATGGCCAGTGGCATGACCTGGGTCCCTCTGTCACCAAATGCATCGAGACCCACTGCAAGTCACCTCTACAGCTCCACCAGAGCTGGATGTTTCTGAGCCTTCCTTGGCTGGTGCCCCATGCTGGTCTCTGTGTGTCCACCAAGCATTTCTGCTCAGATTGGTCACAGTCTGTAGCATTTTAGTTGGCCTGTGGAGCAATGTGTTTCCTGCTCTCTGCATGATCCAAAAGGATTCAGAAACATTAGTTTTAGACCTGATTTAATTCTGAGTTGAGAGCGTGTTCCAAAGGGAGGATCTCTTGGAGGTCAGTCACCCTGGAGATGGAGAGTCTTGCACCAAGTCCACCTTGGACTGTCATGATGAGGGGGACAGGAGAAGGGCAGGCTCTGCAGGATTGGAGCAGCTGGGTCTCTGATTTGCCCTTGGAGAGGGCAGGGGGAATTTCCCTGAGGGGCTGGGAGTTCACAGGAGGTCTCTGAGCAGTCTGGTTGACACCAGAACACACCCAGAGCCTCTGCTCTGAAGCTGGATAAATCCTCCTGCTTTGGGGCTCCTGCAGCCAATTTTTCACACCAAAGGGATCCATTTGTTCTGCTGCTTCTATTCCCTGTGACCACATAAGCAAGAAAGATTTTGAGGGAGGGAGACCTGGAAAAGTCTGTGTCACCCTCCGGTGCCAAACCCTCCCAATCAGAAAAGCAGAACCACCAAAACAAAGGTCAAACAGTTTGGTGGAAGATTTCTCCAGCAAGCAATGTCCTCCCCCAAAACCCAGGATGAACCAAATAACAGAGGGAACAAACATTAAAAAGGAAAAAAAGAAAAAAGTCCATATGTTTATCCCAAGCTTTTAAAATGGCTGGGAAATGTTTGCTTTTTGGGAGTGACCAGTTCATTGCTTTGCTAAGTATCTTTCTAAGCCACCTCTTGTCAGAAGAAGAGAATAAATGAAAAGAGAGAAAGAGAGAGAGAGAGAGAAAAAGACCTTTGCATAGCTTGAGCCTTTGTGCCGTGCATTCAGACTGATTTGTACCCTTTGTAGTCTTAATTATTTGTGAGAGCAGGATAACAGGAGTACCAAGCTCACCCATTATTTCCTGCATAAAAAAAGGCACACAGAAGCCGCTGATCGGTTTTGAATTAGCAAACATGATACTAAAAAAAAAAAAAATAAAAAAAAAATACGGGGGAGGGGGAGGGAGGAGAGGGAGAGTGCATAAAAAAAATTCATTAATATCATCAGGGATTAGGAGGCTGATTAAAGTGTAGCTGTTAGCGTATGCAAATGAGCGATAGGCATTTATCAGAGCCTGTGCAAGCTGTCTCAGAGCTGTAAAGCCCACGTATGTTTTTCAGCTGATTAAAACAGTTTTAAGTTCTGCAGGATTTTTTAATTTTTTTTTTTTTTTTTTGGAGGAAAAAAAAAAAAAAAAAGAAAAAAAATTAAAAAAGCCACCATCATCTATCCTTTTCCTTTTGGCTAAATTCCTCTAAGTGCACTCCAACCATTTCCACTCGAATGCACTCACTCTCTCGTGCTTTCTCTTTGGGGTAATGAGAGTTTGGGAAGGAAATGAATGCAAACGAAGCACGGGCTCTGCAACAGCTTCCTCAGCTTCCTGAGGAACTTCCAGGAGGCCATGGGAGGCTGTGCCCCAGCAGCACCTCTGAGACATGGACAGGCTGCAGCCCGGCCAGGCTCAGGGCCTTGGAGAAGAAATGGGCTGGTGGCTCTTCTTCAGCAGCTCCATCGTGTTCTGGGGTCACAGTGGGAGCTTTTCCTTGCCCTGTCTGTGCTCAGATGGAATGGGGGTCTCCAGCCAAGCCTCTCACAAGCCCAGCTCCCCATTACAAAGCCGGGGAATTGCTCTTTTCCACTTTTCCTTCCCAGGCTTGGATGGGCTGGCAATGGAAGGCATGAACAGCGATGGATAACCAGGGATCTGCAGGGGTATAGGGGATGGGACGCAGTCCAGGACCTCCTGAGTGCAAATCCCATTCCAAACTCCATTCCAGGCTTTGTAGGAGGGACATGGAAACTCCAGCAGAGGAGAAATGTAAGACAGGGCTGCAGCTTCTCCATGCAAACATCCCCAGGTTTATTTTTTCTGCATCCCACACCCTCTTGGGTCTGCCTGTCCTGGCCAAGGTTTGCTGAAGAGCCTCTTTGGGGTTGGCTTTTACTGTGAAATCCCCAGAGGGGATATTTTCAGAAACCAGTGGCTAAATGTGATGCTTTTCAGAATGGTCATTTAACAGAGACAGCTAAAACTGTGCTCTCTTCTGGTTCAGTTCATCCACATCTTCAGCACTTCCAAGGAGAAACCAGAGCAATACACACGGAAATATCCCTCTGGTTTTGCGAATATTAGGATTTGAAGCACCCATTCATCAATACTGCATTCAAATTTGGCTTCCCCCGGGTGTGGTCTCTTGTCCAGAATCTAAGGATTCTTATTTTGTTATTTACCAGAAATATTCCTTAAGGCTCTGGGCTCCTGTTACTCCTCTACCTGTGGTTCAGTAGTGAAGGGAATTTCACAGCCTTGGGAGAGTCAACAAAAGTGCTTTTGGCACATTGAATGAGGTGTCTGGTTGAGGGGAGCGGAATAGATTCAGGAATTGTCCTAGATCTGGAAAAATCATGGAGGAAGTGGCTGAGGATGTTTTTTTTGGGGGTTTATCACATGAATCCAAAATTCATCACGTGGCACTTGAGCTTATCCTATACATGGAGGGAGCATCCCTTGGAAGAGCAGCCTTAGCTCCCAGTCTGCCAGCTCTCCCATTATAAACCAACAATGGCATTTAAAGTGGTTTTAACTTTGCTGTAAAATTTTGCTCTGTTGAAACTTGGCAAACGGGGTCCCTGCCCAACAGCGAATTTTGTTGTTGTTGTTGGTTTGTATTTGGAAGTAAATCAGCTTGGCCATTTATGTTTTCAAAGATTATTTCTTTTGAGCCCCAGCCTCTCATTTCTCAGGCTGGCAAAGGCTGCCGGCGCTGCAGGGAAAATGCATCCAGTGCAGGGGAAGGGCTTTGTGCCTGTCACTGAACAGCGACCCCTTCCAATCGTCGGGAAGCACTCCGGCGGGTCCTGGACTGCGTCCCATCCCACACCCCCCCTGCAGGAGCCTGGTTATTCATCGCTGTTTCACACCACTCATTACCAACCCTTCCAAGCCCAGGAAGAAATATTGTGTCTGGGTGGAAAATAGGAAACCAGCGGAACGGGGCCGGGTTTGGAAACAGCTCGGGAGTGACTCAGGAAAGCACAACCCTGCTCAGCACATCTCACAACATCAGTGGGGGCAGGTCCTCGTGGGGCAGCTGGGGGGAACGGGGCAGGAATCAGCAGCAGGGTTCTGGGATGCACCACAGGGTGTCGGGATGGCAGGGTGGGCACAGTTGTTGCCTCCAGGTCTGGGGTCCTCAGCAAAGGAAGGATGTGGAGCTGTTGGAGCGAGTCCAGAGGAGGCCACAGAGATGATCAGAGGGATGGAGCAGCTCTGCTATGGGGAAAGGCTGAGAGAATTGGGGTTGCTCAGCCTAGAGAGAGACTCAGGGAGACCTCAGAGTCCCTTCCAGTGCCTGAAGGGGCTCCAGGAGAGCTGGAGAAGGACTTTGGACAAGGGCCTGGAGGGACAGGACAAAGGGGAATGGATTCTCACTGCCAGAGGGCAGGGTTAGATGGGATACTGGGAAGGAATAATTGGCTGTGAGGGTGGGGAGGCCCTGGCACAGGTTGCCCAGAGAAGCTGTGGCTGCCCCATCCCTGGAAGTGTCCAAGGCCAGGTTGGACGGGGCTTGGAGCAACCTGGGCTAGTGGAAGGTGTCCCTGCCCATGCCAGGGGGTGGCACTGGATGGTCTTTAAGGTCCCTTCCAACCCAAATGTTCTGGGATTCTATGCTGAGCTTTAACCTACTCAAAGGGTGCTGCTGGGCCTGGTGCCAATAGATAGGTCAACATGTGTCCAACAGCAGGACCATGGAACAACCCTTCAGAAAATACAAGGGAAAGCAACGAGAATGAGGGAAAATGAAGCACCTCCAAGCACAATTCTTTGAATATATCAAAGCAGGAGTCAAATGGGTAAGATATCCCACTGGAATGGATGGATGAAGATCTACTGCTCTTCACAGGTGGCCTTCAAGGTTGGAAGAAGTGGTTGGCACAAGATGCCAGAGTAGGACTGTTCTCTGCCACTACTTGACTTTGAAGGTATCCCAAAGTGAAGTGGGACAATCAGCTCTGGAAATCACTGACTTTCAGAAGACTCAACAACTGGAAAACTGGATACTATCCTGGGGATTGAGGTTGGGATCAGCCAGTGCGAATAATGACCGTGGAGGGAGCTGATGTCTGTAGACATCAGCTGGTGTCTTGTAGCTCTGCTGAGACTGTTGGCCTCCAGCTTCAGTGTCTGTGCCCAAACTCTCACACTGGAGAGGGATAACTGATCTACTCATTCTCTCCTGAATGAATCTTCCTGACTCAGCAGACCCCTAACCAATTTTAGGGGTCATTTGAGTCATCATTTCCTGCACAGAAGCATTCCCAGAACACTTCCATGACAGCACTACCCTTCTCTGTATCTTTTTCAGACCTTCTGTAGGACCTTGTGAAATGGGAGCAGATCTGCACCATCGTGATCCAGTACTGAAACCAAATCCCTGCAGTGTTTTCTGCTGTATTCCCTACTCCTTGACAAAAGGGAGCATCAAAATATGACTTCTTTTAAACAAATAACTGGTGACCAAGCTGACATTTCCATGGGCTCCCATCTTGAAGCTGGTGTGAAGTTCTGGTTGTGCCACATCCAGAATGAAACAAGGAAACAAGGAAGGTTTAGAGAGAGGTGATACAAATGCCTCCAAGTGTGGCTGAAGTGACGATATCACCTGTTTTTTCCCAGATGATGACTAGAAGATGAAATGACTGTAATAAACAGCATAAAGAAGGTCAAGCAGGCAGTCAAATTTCTGTTTTAGACAATTACAGCAGTGTCTCATTCAAAGGGACACTGAATAACCTTGAAAGCCAACAGAACTGAAACTGCTAAAAAGACACTTCTGTGAGCAATTCATACCCAGCTTTGGGCATTCCTTGCCCCGAGATGTCGCTGCAGCCAAGTTCTTCAGTTGTGTTACCCAGGAAAAAGCTGTTCCAGAAGGTGGAAACCACTGTGTTCCAGGACTTACAGAAGATTGTTCCACAACAGCCTCTCCTGGGCCTTTCTGCTTCTCCTTCTGGCCTCTCTGGGAGTGTGATGACACTGGTAGTGTTCCGAGCAGGTCCAGCTGTTCTTATCCCCAGCATCTGGAAAGTTCCATCCTGCAGGCTCTGTGCACTGCCCTGGGGGAGCTGGGCAGGAGAACAACTTGCATTAAAAAGAAAATTGGGAATATTAATTTCCCCTTAGGATGGATGCCTGTCCAGGGTGCTCTAAGTGGTTGTTCCCACTCTGGGAAAGGAGGTGCATTGGGGACTGGCCCATGAAACAGAAATGAGGATGGGAAGATCCCTCCTAGATTTGGATGGACAGGACAGACCCACCCAAAGGGATGCCCCAGCCAACCACAGCAATGGAATTTTCTCAGCCTTTCCTTCAGATTAATTAAGCCAAACCTCAGCTCGGTGGCAGGGAACAGAGAAACCCACAAAGGGCACTTGGAGGGGCCTGTGGAATCCCCTACTCTGTGCTCTGGGGCACAGCTGTGTAGACAACCCAAAGCCATGAGGAATGATCTCCAGGCTGAAGGGAGGGAACTTCTGCATTGGGAATGAGCTACAAAGAGGATGGGCACACCATCTTGCCATTCCCAACCAAGATGCCCCATGTGTTGAATGACACAGGCAAAATGGCATGGAAATAGGGTGTAACCAGGGCCATGGGGTCATTTAGGTTGGAAAAACTCTTTAGGATCATCCAACCGTTCCTCCAGCACTGCTATGGCCACCACTAACCCCTAAATGCCACCATCCAGAGATTTTTGAACACTGGATCCTTCTCTCCAGGTATGAGAAAACAAACACTCTAATTATGGCACTTAAAAACTCCTTGGACTTTCACCTTATGACATTTAAATTTCTTTTGGGTGTGCACCTGCAGAGCGTCCTCAGGTGAGAAATCATATGCAAACAGATTTATAATTGTCTGCAAAACACAAAAGGTTGCCTCCCCCAGGCTCCAGCTGTGAAATTTGGGCAGCTTTACTTGTGACAGAAAGTTATAAACTCGTGGGTTTTTTGTTTTGTTTTGTTTTGTTTTTCTTTTTTCTAAATAACAGCACCCAATCTATTCTGAAATGTGTTGTTTCATGGAGCCTTTCTGCAGAGCTCCATGAGCCTTTCTGCATGATCCAGCCATTTGAAGATTTCGTCGTCTGCCTGCCGGGGATGAATCCTGAGTTTCAGAGGAGCTTCGGGGCAGATTTGCTTCTGCTGCTCTCCTTGACAAGGCAGACAGAGACATGAGCAGCTGCTGAGACAGAGGAGCTGTACAAGAAGAAATACAGCTCGTCTCCTAAGCACTTCTGGACCTGTCCAAAGGCTGGCTGCAGCCCCGTGGAGCTGGCAGATGAAATTGGAGTCCAAGATGTATTGCAGTAATTCTGCCAAGGAAGTGCTAACAACAGGAAACACAATGCAAATATAATCGAGGTCATCAGCCCCTTTTCCTTGCATAAGTACTTAAATATGTGCTGGTATTGCAGTTACTTAACTGTAATTGCTCAGGGCTTTACGGTCGCTGAGCTTGGATTCTTCCTTCAGGTGATATATTGGTTTCTGACCCTCCTTGGGCACGCCCTGGAAATATTTACACACCTCCAGTCAAAGGGTTTGTGTGTTTATTCAAAGAGATGACAATTAATATGCAGGGGAAGGACGTTTCAAAGCTCCTCACAGACGTTGTGTGGAGCTGGGGAACTGGTTTGGGGGACAATGGTGGATGTGAGAGGCACATCCAAAAGATGTCCTGCTTTTGCGGGGGGGGAGGGTCCAGAGAAACTTTCTTCCTTGCTTTAGGTGAGGAGAACCTGCTCTGAGCAATGCCAGGATTGCCACCATGGAAAGGACACCCGCTGCTCACCGATGGCACTGAACTTCCTCCCACGCTCTGCCAGAGGGTCTCCTTGGGCCCTCCAACCCTCTGAGCTGCTCCCAGCCCCAGGGAAGGGGCACCTGTGGCACTGAGGGGGTTAACAGGCATGAGGAGATCATTTTCCCAGCCAGCTGCACTGCACTGGCACAGCAGAAATGCTAAAGAATATTTACTAACAGGCAGAACATTTGTGCAAAAAAAAATAAAAATATATCCAAGCACACATAATTACCACAGCATATCATGCTTTCATTTTGCAGCTTTCTGGATAACTTCTGGCACAGCTCTCTGGCAGGGAGAGCGTGGGTTAGTGAACGAGCCATCCACGAGCCCTTTCCCATCCCTGATGTGCCAAAGAATTGGATACAGCTCCAGCTGAAGCTTTATCCTTGGGTTAATGGGCAGATGTAACTGGTGTGTTTATGTTTTTCCATCCAGACCAGGTTAGAGGGGCTGGATACTGAAGAACAAGGTGAAGAAGACTTCTTGGGAGTAGGTTACATGGGTGCAAGCCTTGTTGGGCACCTCCCATCTCCTCTGCATGTTGCTTGTTGGGTAGAGTTGCTCACCAGAGAGGAAAATGATGCTTAGAACAGGTAAGACAGGCCCTTTTCAAGCTCAGAGTGATGCCCTCAGCCCAAATCCATCCTGCCCTTGTGCTCACTCATTTCCTTTGCCTTCTTAAACAAGAAGTCTGTTCAGACATCCATGTCTCCTTCCCAGGAGCTCCTGAGGGGATTCTGCCTGATTTCCCCTGGGGTAGGTGAGGAATTGCTGTGGCCCAGCCCAAGTGTCTGTGTGGATCTGGGGCCTGACTGTCCTGCACAAAGGGAACACCCAGCTCTGGAATCCGCCCTCAGCACACCCATGTCTTGGGTTTTTTCACCTCTTTCTGGCACTGTTTTGCTGTGCAGGGAAGCCCTGGGAGCAGGGTTGGAGGTGGACATGTGTCACCAGGGGAACCAGGAGGTGCCAGAAGGCTGTCCATGGTGCCAGGAGCAGGAGGGCACCCCCAGGCTCCGTGGTGGTCTGGGAGCTGGTGGTGGGTGGGTGGTGGGTGGGATGTTCTCCATCTCTGAGCTTTAGGTGATGCCACAGTGAGATCAGCACCCCAGGGGTGCTGAGTCCCTGGGGTTAAAGGTTTCTGTGACCTGCCAGAGCTCAGTTCATCTTGTTTGGACACAGGTTTGCTTTTCAGGTTCTCTAAGTGCCAAATAAAGCTCCTGACCCTTCCCTGAGGGGTTTCTGCTCCCTCAGCCACTGCCTTCAGCAATTCCCTCAGCAGTGTGGGTGCTCCAAGAGTTTATTCCAGAAATGGGAGGGTGTTCACGAGCACCTGCAAGGTCTGCTCCCACTGCTGCCTTGGTGGTGGGACTGGGGCTTGTGGAGGAAACTCAATAGGATTTCCTATGATATTATTTTGCACCTTTAGCATATCGTATCATATCAATCACATCATATCATATCATATAATATCATATCATATCATATCATATCATATCATATCATATCATATCATATCAATCATATCATATCATATCATATCTCATATCATATCTCATCTCATCTCATATATCATATATCATATCATATATCATATCATATAATTTCATATCATATCATCTCATCATATCATATCATACCATATCATGTTGCAGAATGGTTTGGATTGGAAGGGATCCTGAAGGTTATCCCATTCCAACCCCCTACCATGGGCAGGGACACCTTCCACTAGCCCAGGTTGCTCCAAGCCCTGTCCAATCTGGTCTTGGACACTTCCAGGGATGGGGCAGCCACAGCTTCTCTGGGCAATCTGTGCCAGGGCCTCCCCACCCTCCCAGGGAAGGATTTCTTCCCAATGTCCAGCTCAGATATTCTGTCATTCCTTGATTCCAACCTTGGAACCTTTCCTGCCTTCCCCACCGACTGCTCCTTCCTGCCTCGAGCAGCCTCTCCCAGCGAACACGTTCTGAGCAGTTTAGCTCTGGTTCTGCTCTCTGGCCTTTCACACGTTCAATTACAAACCCTCTTGTCTTGCCACACTTGGAATTGTTCTCAGCCTCATATCATGTTCTCCAGGGCTTTGTTTTGTTCTCCTTGCAGCCCCCCATGTCCTTGTTCTGAGATGCAACATCTCCTCCTCCTCACGGCCCCGCTACCTTTGCGTGCGACACTTCTGCTGCTCTAAAGATACCAAAAGGTTTTAATTACGATTAAGCCAAGTCATTTTGACAGTTTCGAGCTGTAAATAAACAGCCTGCTTTGGATAATGGAGGTAATGGTTTGCATTTCAACTCTACTTCTAACCTCTGATTTCCGCTTGTAATATTTTATGTGGTTAAATCAATTTTTTCTGCCATTGAATGTAGCTTTTCTTTTTCCTTTTTTTTTTTTTTTTAAACTCAGTTGTAAAGCATGTGTTTCATCACATCCTTGTTACCCTAGGACATGCCTGCTGCAGTTAAACCAGCCTGCAGTCATGCTCCTTTTCAGAGGGGTCTGCAATTGAGAGAAAATTGTTGTTTTCTCCTATTGCTGACAAAGGGAACAAATGTTATCAGCTTATTAAAAGTCAGGTAGAAATCCAGGCTTGGGGATGTGGGTGTATTTTCTGAATTCACAGTGTGGTTTATTGGATGGGGGGATCTGATTTGGGGTTACAAGGCTCTGCACGGCCTCAGCCAACCCCAGGCCACAATCAAACTCTCACTGTCCCCTGGATGGCTGTTAAACACACTCTTAATTTTCAGAGTTGCTCTAAACATGCTTTACTGGGGCAAAGTGACTCTTCAAGGTAGGGAATTAATTGTGATTATTTCAGTGTACAGGAAATACAATACGTACCATCAGTCCAAACTGACTTAAGCCAGCCAAGGAGTTATCATTAGAGGGTATTTTCATTTAGGTCACTTAAGCCTTGATTAATTAAATCCTACTATGTGATTTCTTTCTAAAGTTTAATCCACAACCTGGATTTTTGATTAAAATGTACACAATTTGAATCAGCTCCTCAGAGTGACCACACTGTGGTTTTACAAACAAAAGTCCTCTGATGTCACTGCTGTTGCCTTGGATTGTTCTTCACCATGTGGTGCCAAAATTGCCCTTTCAGTCCTTTCCCCAGGACTCTGCAGCAAATTTAAAACTTCTGTTTTCCTCTGTTTCACTCTGCTGCTACACCCTCCTGACTGGTGTTGTTTTGTACATGGAACATCCTCAGCTGGAAGGGACCCACAAGGATCATCCAGTCCAACCCCTGGCCCTGCACAGACACCCCAACAATCCCACCCTGTCCCTGAGAGCATTGTCCAAACCCTCCTGGAGCTCTGGCAGCCTTGGGGCTGTGCCCACTGCCCTGGGGAGCCTGGGCAGTGCCCAACCACCCTCTGGGGGAGGAACCTTTCCCTGAGATCCAACCTGACCCTGCCCTGGCACAGCTCCAGGACATTCCCTGGGTGCTGTCCCTGGTCACCAGAAAGAAGAGATCATGACCAAGGTCAGAATTTGACTCCCAAGGGAGAGGAGGGAGGAGGGAATGCTCTTCATCCAGTTTGGTGGCGGCATAGGAATTTCTGCCTGGAATGGCATTATGTTAATTTGAATGTCTGTGCTGCTGGGAAATCACAGAATCAGATTGGTTTGGGTTGGAAGGGATCTTAAAGCCCATCCAGTGCCACCCCCTGTCATGGGCAGAGACACCTTCCACTAGCCCAGGTTGCTCCAAGCCCCATCCAACCTGGCCTTGGACACTTCCAGGGATAGCATCTTCTGTTGTAACACGACCAGACTTGTGTCTCTGCAGGACCTTTAGCTCCAGAATCTTTGACCATCAATTGCTTCTGTAAATCTTTGGGAACATTCAGTTATTCCTGGGCCAGGTTCTGGCTGAGTTCCAGCTGTTTCCTCCAAAACTGGCTGCTGGATGCTCCGTGGGCAGCATTTGTTGCTCCATGAAATGCAGCTCCTCAGCCCCTGGATGCTTCCCAAGTATGATGGTGGCTGGGGGCCCTTTTCCCATGGAGATGGCAGGGAACAAACTGCTTCAGCACAGCTTTGCTCCCAGAGAATGGGTGTTACCTTCCAACTGTCCAGGCTGCCCTCCTGAGGAGGGAATAAGAGGAGCAGAGAGGAGCAGAGAATAGGAGATACAGAGCATTTATAAACACATTTCTGCAGTTAAAACACCAAATTCAGAGCTGGTAAGAACAATAAAGCACTGCATGTGTGCATCACTTTAAAGACCTGCCTAACCCCCTTCTCCACAACACAACCATTAACTCTTTTTTTTTAAAAGCCAATAATCAATGATGGTCTAATTTGTTACATTGACATTTTTGCTGGTTTCATCTGAAAGAATTAATTAACAGCAAAATTTTTCCTTTCCAGGTGTAAGAGTGGGGGGGTGTCTCAGCAGTCAGACAAGGTTTGACCTCTGGTGAGAAAACATTTCAATGAGGTTAAGGCTCGGATCTCGTTGATCGAAGATCTGGTGTCTGCTCTGACAGACCTGGGAATACATTACCTGGGGCTTCCAGGCTGTGTCCTGGCTCAGTGGCTTTGGGAAGTGGCCACTGAACCACCTTTGATCTTCCTAGGGCTGGGTGGAGGCTGGATGCTGGGATGAGATGCTGTGGTGCATCCCAGGAGGGATATGGGGACTTGGGGCTTTTCCCCCAATGATGTGGCAGCACCTGAATCAAAAGGTGCAGTTTTTAATGGTTAATCCAAGGTTTTTTATTGGAAAATGTGCAGTGCAAAAGGGGAATAAAGGCAATGTTTTCCTGGTGGGGATGGGAGGATGGTGAAGCACACAGAGACCTGACAATATGGCAAGGAGTCAAAGGGAAATGATCCAGGAGCAGGTGCTGGTATTCCCTGTGCTGTGTGTCCACCTTCCTTGTCATTTATCACTGATCCAAGAGACAGAAACTCTTGGATCAGTAAAATAACCTTTTTGGGCACTTTAGAGACACCTGCCTGTCTGGCACAGCCCTGTGTGGACTCCCCTGCAGGCACCACAGTGCTCCATGGCCAAGTCAAGGCTCAGCTTGCATCCATCAGTGTCTCCATGCCCAGATATCCCTTTAGGCATGTCCCTGGTGCCAGCTTCCCGTGGTTCCTCACTCATGGGCCCCTCGTGGGGCTGAGGATCCATCCCAGCTCGGATGTTGCTCCATGTTGACCTCTTTTCTGGACTTTTTCCCAAGGCAGTGTCTGGAGCACAGCAATTCCAATGCTTGGGAAGGCAAGTGGGATACACACTGCTTGTCTCTTTTGTGGCAGATCCCACCACTTCCTTGTGGTGTGATCTTCTCTGTCCTCTCCTGAAGTCCCAACTAGTGCAATCTCAGTACAAATTAATCATGTCATCCCTGAGAAAAACGTAACAGTGTCTTGTTATCAGTTTTCTGCCGTGGTTTGGAGTAAATGAATTTGAAAAGAGGTGGAGTAGCAAAGCCAATTGGTTGTGTCCACCACAGGTGAGAGAAGTGACTCAAGGGATCCCTTGCACCCCCGTTCCTGCCCTGGGAAGACAGAATCCATTCTCTCCCCTCACAGCTGCCCAATGAACACGTGTCCGTGCTCGCTGCTGTAAAACTGGAGGGATGAGTTTGGTTTTCCAAATTGGAATGACCCTGTTAAAGGTCATTAATTAATCCCTGCAGGGGAACTCAGGAGCTGCCACCTGCTCTGGGTAGTCAGGAGCTGTGGCAGGAGGTGATACTGCTGCCCCAGGGACTGAGCCCTGGGTTGGGTCAGTCGTGGCCTCACTCTGCAGTGACAGGTTGTGACAAATCCAAGCTCACTCCCTGTCCACTCAAGGCACATCTTTTCCAGTGTCTCCCAGTGCTGTTTCCCCCAGGGCACAGGTTATCTGTGCCATGGTAAGACTTGTATTCCCTCAGCATTCCCAGGAAGTGCGGAAGCCCACACCTTTCTGGGGATGCTGGAGTCTCCCACTCAGTTTTGGGTGCCCCATTCCCAGAGGCTCCAGTGGAAACTGGAGCTCAGCTGTGAAGGCAGCCTGAAGTGCAGGACTCTGCTGAAGCTGCAGCCCAACATCCGTGATAGGATCTACTCCAGCTGTGTCCGGGGAGGACACACAGACACACAGACCTGAGGTTCTTCCTCCACCACCAGCCAACACCCCCTCTCTGGGACACCCACAGCCCATCCTCCCTCAGCAGCAGTGTCCTGGGGGGGCTGTGTCCCCTCCCTTAGCAGCAGTGTCCTGGGGGGCTGTGTCCCCTCCTGGTACACCTTGGTGTCACCCAGCAGACCCCAGTGGGTCTCTCCCCCTCACTGTGGTCTCTGCAATGCTGCCTGGGTGGCACAACATCTCCGTTGCTGTCCTTTGGTTTTATCCCTGTGCCCATGGATTGGAGCCACCAGGAAAGGTTTTTTAATGCTCCTCCATCCTCATCTGCTGCCAGGCTTTCTGCCGTGCCTGCTTTTAAGTGTCTTGCCTTGGTATATAGTTATTTACAGTGCCTGTTTCTGCTCTCCCAACAGTGTAAATCAAGATTAATTCCACTGAAGTTTATGGAGTTACGCCAGTGTAAAACTGGCTGATAAGAGATTCGGGCCATTTTCAGTGGGTTTGTTCAATGTTTGTTTGAAATTATATGTGTTGCTGTGGAATGATAAAACGTGTGGATTCAAAGGCAGGTTCACTGCAAAATACAATTCAAAAGGGTTTTGACTTCACATAATACAGCAAAACAATCACCACAGCAGTGAGGATTTTAGTGTGGAGCGGGATCAGGGAGTTTGGAGGAGGAGAGGGAAAGCATAAAGCAGAGAAGGAGGAGAGGGGCAATGGAAGTTTCCCTGTACACACCACTGAAGGCAGCAGTGGCAAATTGAGGGGCTATGAAAAATTTTACATGGATGGTAATTTATGGTGTCTGTCAGAATGAGGCTGGGTGGTTCCCAAAATCCCTTCAGTGCTGGGTCCTGGGGGGACCCACCAGCTTGGAGTCCAAAGCAATTCCCTATGTTTTGCAAATTCATCTTGCAAAAGAGCCCAAGGCAAAGCAAGGCAGTGGCAGGGCAGAGCAGGCTCAGCAGCTCCCAGGATGTCAAACCTTTCCCAAAAGCTGGTGGCCCACCTGCCTTGGTGTTTGCACCCAGATCCTCATCTCTTGTGACACGGTGGAACCTGAGTTGCCCCCTGTGTCCGGATCCACCATGTCCCAGGGGCTGTAACATGGAAAACCCACTGTTTTGTCTCCTTTATGCTCTACAAAGCGAATAGCTGGTGGATAAATAATCCAGGTTTCTTTCCATGCTATTCCTGAGGAGATTTTTATCTGTCATCTGGTTTCATACCCTTTATACCAACACACGTTTCCCTTCTTTGTGGGAATTGTGGCTCCTGCTCTTTCCCCTCCTGTACGATGCACATTCACCCCACTGAGCTCCTCTCCCTCTTGCCATATGTCTGCTTGGAACCACCACCTGTCCTCCAGGACCTCTCTCACCCATCCCAGTGCCAGCAGTTTGGTTCCTTGAATGCAGAGATGCTTCTCCTGAAGAGTTCCAAGCTACTGACAGGTGGACTTGCTCTTGCACAAATATTTTTTATAAACTGAAATAGTGGGATTCAGGTTTTTTTGTGGCCATCAATGAAGAAATTCACTCTTTACACCAATGTATTAATTTCTTCAGCAATTTATATTGATTTCAGAGTGACTAATGAATTACTTTCTGTGTTTCTGTTAGAGAATGTTAATTGCTCTGCAAAGCTGATATCAGGGAAGGATGGATTTTGGGACTGCTTGTGGTTTCTTGTGTGTATGACCATGTGTGTTTAATTATGTGACTGGGCACAAGTAGGTGGTGCTGGAGTAACAACATGATGTTTCCCTCATCCATCAGTGTGTGGCTCCAGGGAAGGGAACGGAGCTGGGGAAGGGTCTGGAGCAGCAGGAGGGGCTGAGGGAGCTGGGGGGGGCTCAACTTGGAGAAAAGGAGGCTCAGGAGGGACCTTCTGGCTCTGCAAGTCCCTGACAGGAGGGGGGAGCCACAGGGGTTTGATCTTTCTCACAGGAAACACGAGACAGGACAAGAGGAATCGGCCTCAAGGTGCACCAGGGGAGGGCTGGAGGTTGCCCAGAGAAGCTGTGGCTGCCCCAGCCCTGGAAGTGTCCAAGGCCAGGTTGGACGGGGCTTGGAGCACCCTGGGCTGGTGGGAGGTGTCCCTGCCCATGGCAGGGGGTGGAATGGGATGATCTTTAAGGTCCCTTCTCACCCAAACCATGCCATGATCTCTCTCCAGCAAAGCTGTGTGGGGGTGTCCCCCCAGACCTGTCCCCCCACAGTTGTGGGGCTGTGCTGGTGGCAGGACATCCCTGTGCTCTCGGGTGGATCCACATCCCAAGGATCCAAAGGGGTGGCCCTTGCCTTGCAGAGGGAAATGAGCCTTGATTCACTCTGAGCAGGAACAAAACCAACACTAGACCTTTCCAAGCTCATCCAACATGGCTCTGTCCCAGTGCTCTCCTAAATAACCTTTTGTTGGGGTGATATTTCCCTCCCTGGCCCCGAGCACATCCCTTTGTCCCAGGGGTGCCATCGGCCCAGCCCCACGGCCTTCATGAGCCCAGAAGAGGCTCTTGCATTATTCCCCTGCCTTCCCCCCCCTCAGTGCTTGCCTATGTAATGTCCTTCCCTTACAAATTTCATCTTGCTGCTCTGTGCATCCAAACGATTCCGTGATGGAGCGCACAGGGAAAAAAAATTATAATGCCATTAAAAGTTATCATAAATTTCAGATCAGCATCACTTTTAATCCGATACACAATTTTACTGCCTCTATAAAGTAGGTGATTTGCAGTGGTCTGAGGCGTCTCCTGGCGCGTTTTACTTCTTTTTAAATTAAACACACCAACTTTGTGCTGAATTCAGAGTGCGGACATAAAAAAGGGGGTAAAAAGGAGAGGGAAGGGACATCAGATGGGAATTGCAATTGAATCTTTATATATGCCATCTTGGTACTGTGGCACTAAATATAGTGCCAGGTAAATAGATGTGCTGAAATATTCAGAATAAAAAACAAATGTTCCAATAGCAGAGAAACTGAGCCCGGAAAATGTTTCCCTCGCTGCTGAGCTTTCCAGGCTAAAATGCTGTTGTTTAAAGCACTCTGTGCTGCAAGATCTCGTGTATCTCATGCATTAAATTATACCCTGTGCACAAACGTGTAGTTTATATTTGAGAGGGTATATTATGTGGTTTCCAGCCCTCTCCCCCCCGCCAATGGAGAGAGCAGTAAACCCAGAATATCCAATTAATATAAATATGACATTATGCCATTTGCTGATATGAAATTTTTAGGAGTGGAAATGGGAACAGACAACATTTCACAGGGAAATATTTGAAATTAAGATCCGAGATAAGGTAATTATGGGCTGGTGATGGACATTTCACCTACTTGTAGGCCCATAGGTGTCACAAAATCACCTCCTGGGGTGGTCCCTCTCCCCACCTCTCTGCCCCACTGACCCTCAAATTTGGGCCAATAGTTTGCAGCTGATCTCCTAAATATCTTCTGGAAATACATCCAGCCTTCACTCAAGGTCTCAAGGAGCTAAGAATTAACTGGTGGCTTTGCTGAGCTTCTCTCTGCCTTCGAAAACCCCAAAATATTTCACCCAGGTGATTCTGAAAGGGTTCATCCCTGCTGTCTCTCACTTCAGTTTTCTAAAATGACAAGAAGTAATTTGAGCCCAGTTTTTAAAATTGTTTTTCTGGTTAGTCACGGCCATATTGACTCTTCAAAAGGATTCACTAGGACCTGCAGATCTGGGAGGTGAAAAAAACAACCTGGAGGAAGAGCATGGGCAGAGTCACCCTCTTCCTCTCCCTCTCCTAGACTGGAAAATTTTGTTTCAATAAATTAACTTTTGCCAGTGACAGCAAGAGGCCAAAGCAGTCACATTTCAGTGAGAGGTTGGTCCAGGAGCTCCCATTTCCAGCCTGACCAGTGCAAGAGCCATTTTCCATGTGGTTTGGATGGATTAGGTATAAAGGGACTGGAGAGATCTAGCTCTAACTCACCAAAAAGGAAAAGGCAAAAACCATAAACCCCCAGCCCTGAGGATGCAGCTGCAGAAAGGAAACGAGCAGTTAAAGAGATTTAAATACATATATATAATAATTTATGTTTTGTTTTAATATCCAGGTAAACAATTTTCCCTGCGAGCCCAGGCAGAAGTGAGGACATTTCCCTCCCTGTCCCTTCCGTGGGGTGTTTTCCAATCATTCCTGCCCTGGCACAGGATTTTTGGGACAGGATACTGGGATTTTTGGGATTGTCCTGTGCAGGGTCAGGAGCTGGGCTGGGTGATCCTTGTGGGTCCCTTCCAACTCGGGACATTTTATGATTTCCCAGCTCTTTATTTGTGTTTTTTTTCCAGATGAGCCAATTTACTTCCAAGCCATGGGCTCCGTCAGCAGCTCCTGATTTCCCTCCCACTTCCATGCGTGGATTTGATCATCCAGCACCGCTTTTCCTTCCTCCCCTCAGCTGTGCAGCACAGCCAGCTGCCTTTCCCCAAAATCCCTCTGCCTTCCAGTGCTTTCCTGCCAGGCACCACACTCTGCAATGGCCCCGGGGGCGTGATGTTTGATTTATTTTGATTGCTAGAATTAAAGGGATGTCTGTCCCGAAGTGATGCCGACGATGTGGGGAAACGCCACCGGTGTGAAAACGGTGGTTTATTTGCACTAGGACTCAGACTGAGAGTTGCTGACACCATTTAGCAGCTCGTCCGCGTTGCCGGCAGGGAAAACACCTCCAGAGCTCAAAGCAGTGGCGGTTTGCTCAGGAAAACCGCCTGGGATGGAAGGGGAGCAAGTTTCCTGGATGCCTGAAGGCTCTCAACTCCTGCCTGGGAGCATCCCCAAAAATCCCCTCCCGTGCCTGAGAGGGCTGTTTCCGCCTCCCTGCTGTGTTTGGGGCAGTGCTAAAGAGTTACTGATGCTTTGGGGAGGTGTGTCCCACTCCCCCCATCTCTTCCTAGGGCTGATCCCGCTCCGTTTGCAGCCGCAGCGTTCAACAGGACGATCTTTAGGGTTCCTCCCCACCCAAACCATCCCGTGATTCCCTAATTCCGTGACTCCACAGTTCCCTACTGGAAACCCTTCAGCCCCCACCCCGCTTTCTCGCCAGGACACCTTGGAAGGCCCTGTTTCTGCAGGGAAGGGCTGATCCCTGGCGGTGATTCCACCCGGCCCCGGGGTGAGGGGCTGCCCCCCCACGGGGCACCTCCGGTCACTGCTCAAACCCACAGGGTGGGAAAACAAGACTTTCTCAGTTTTCCGAGCATTGCATTCTGTCAATATCCCCCCAACCACCGCCGTGGTCCCCCCTCCCCAAATCCTGCCAGCAGGCAGCGCGTGGCTGGAGCATCTCCCTGTTATCCAGCACATTCCCCGCTCCCGTTGATTGCTGCCCGGAGGGCTCCCTGCGCCTGTGGATGACCGTGTACCTCCCTCTCTCTCTCTCTTTATTGCTCCCGATTCAAATTCCGGGCTTGTTTAATCAGCAGACATTAGCGACTCGACAGAAGTCTGGCTGGAAGGGAGAGAAGGGGATGGGCGTGGAGGGGGGGCTCGGGAATGTGCTGCTGTGGAGAGCAGGGGCTGCCTCTGCCGCCCCAGCCCCGCTGCCCACATGGACAGGGGAGGAACTGCGGGGGTGTTGGAGTGGGATGCATGAAACCACCCGGGGGACAGGCTCTCGGTGGTGCTGGGCACGTCCCAGCAGGGCTCTGAGACCAGGTTGCAGGCCCAGCAAGAGCTCTGCTCCTCTGGAATTCGTGCTATGGCTTCCAGGGAGTCTGGCGGGGGGGGGGGGGCGGGGTGGGGGGTGGAAAGATGTTTCCCTTTTTCTTGCAAAATGTGGCTTTCCTGGTTGGATTTTATTCCTCCAGCAATGATTCCCATATTCCTGAAGGACTTCTCATCGCCACATTCATCCACTGCTCAAGGGAGATGCCTCAAAGTCCCTGCTCAGCCCTCCAGCCCCTGCTCTTCAGGGATGGCAGGTCCTGAGATCCCATGGGAATCAGGGGCTGATTCTGCCCTAGGACACCTCTGCTGGGATGGAGTCAACCAGAGAGGGAACCCCTTTTCCGTGGGAAGGCAGAGACCATCCAGCCCTAGAGCACCACTGGCTACTGCCTCTTGCAAATTGCTGACTTGTGGGATGTGGGACCAACTGGGAATGAGTTTGGAAGCAGACACCCCAGCAAATATCCTCCAGGTTCTTCTGTAAAGCAAAAATTCTGCAGGAATTTGCAACATGCAGAATTTTTCCCCCGAGACTTATAAATCGTCAGGAGGGCTGTTTGCAGCTAAAAGGTGTCCCAGCAAAGGGGTAATTCTTGATTAAGACCATCCAGATTTCTCTACAAACCACCCCGCTGAAGGCTCTGTATCCATCCCATTGCACTCCTGGAGATGAGAGTCCTCTTGGGATCCCCCAGGGAAAACCTGGCTCTGTCCTGTGGAACCATAGCACATGGAAAGTGGCTCCTGGGGGCACATGGCTTCGTTTTCTGTCCCTGGTTAGCAGCTTAATTAGGGGGTTCTTTATGCCTATAACACTCAGTGCTTGCAGCAGAACCATATTCCTATTGACTGAGCTACAAAAGTGCATAAAACCCACATAGTTCTGAAGGGAATTGCCAAATATTGATACTGAGAGAGAGCTGATGCCATTTCAATAGTGAATTATGCCTCTAATTATGCAGACATTCGTTTTCTGGTGGTTCAGCTGATTACCTTCAATAGTCCAGGTCAGATCTTCAGCTGGTATTTATTTTAAAGATGGAAAACCAGGCCAAAAAAAACTACTTAGAAAAAAAAATAAAGAATTAAAATTATTCTGCTTTTAAGAAGGGGAGTTCTTTGGGTGGGATTCCCTCCCTGTAGCTTGAGCCACTCGTGGTGATCCCCATCTTCTCTTCTACAGTTTCCCTGGCTGTCGATGCACGGATCTATCTCTGTTTTATTCCAGGAACTGCTTTTCCACGGATGTTTTCACTCCAGCTGGCTCGGGATGGAGGATGGGAATCTCCTGGATTTTGTCACTGTCCCCCCTCCCTCCCTGGCAGTGTCCTGCTGTCACCTGCCATCACAAACACACCCTGTTCTCATTCCTGGAAGTGTCCAAGGCCAGGCTGGATGGGACTTGGAGCAACCTGGGCTAGTGGGAGGTGTCCCTGCCCATGGCAGGGATGGCACTGCATGGTCCCTTCCAACCCAAACCATTCCATGATTCTGTGATTCTCCACTGCCCTCCTGCTGATGGAAAAGCCCAGGAGAGTGGGTCAGACAGGGATCACCCAACCATGCTGTCCAGCAGGGAAAGAAAGACTTTTGAAGGCAATAAAAAGCTGTTTATACTGAATTTCCTTCTGTGTTTGATCCTCAGGGCTCGAGGAAGGCGAGGGGGACCCTGGGTCTGTCCCCACTCAGGGCTGTGTTTTCCACCCCTCTGAGTTGTTGATTTGCTTTCACCACCACTTTCTGTCAGAGAAAAAAATACCCACGGAAGTAGTTTGATACTCCTAAATTATTTTAATGATACTTTGACCAACTAATAATATTTTCCTCCCACCCGCAACAAAAGAATATTCTTCACTAAAAATTACTTCAGCTGGACTAAACCCATGGAAAAATCCCACAGCAAACTGGAAGCAAAATGATGGGTTTGAGTCAAACTAGGACCCTTGTTGAGAGTTTGCAAATTCATTTTGCACGAATTCAAGATATTCCCAAAGGTTCTGACTCTGCCTCAGTTTCAGGATGGAGAAAAACATCTCCCATGGGCTCCCAATATCTCCAGTGGCTTGTCCAGCATTGTGCCCAGAGGGAACTGGGATTTTGGATAAAAGCCTGAGTTTGGAAGGGATGCCCACAGTGGTGTGGGGGGTGGGAGTGATGTGCCATGGAAATGCTTCCCAGGCTCCAGGAAAAGCATCGACCTGGGGCCATGTGAGCAGACACCTGGGTACCTCTTGTCCAAACCTTTGATTTGGTTGAGTTTTAATTCTTTCTTGGCTGCTTATTTGGTGTTTGCTCTACTTTCTTGCTTGTCACCTGTGGGCTGTGTCCTGGTCCCACCTTGCCCTCATGGCATGGACTGATGACCAACACCTTCCTTCTGGCAGGAAGGAGGATGCTGTGGTCTAACAGAGAGGAGCTGGGTGACTCTTCCCAAAACACAGCTTCCAAACCTGCTGCTGCTCCTGGATTTTGGAGTAATACAGACTCAGCTGGGATGTCTGACCACCTGAACCCACGAGGCTGGGCATGGCCACCTGCCAGGCCAAGACAGGACCTGCACAGAGTGACCTGAGCTCAGCAGCTCCATCTGTTCAGCATCCTCTGACCACAGCTAGAACCACACCGGGACCTGGGAATGCCAGGCAAGGGACTGTGCCCTGGGGATGCTCCAGGAGTGAGGAGGGTCAAGGAGAGATGACAATGCAGGTTCAACAGGAACAAGGAGAGGACAAGAGGGAATTGCTTCAAACTGAGAGTAGGTTTAGATGGGATACTGGGAAGAGATCCTTCCCTGGGAGGTTGGGGAGGTCCTAGCACGGGTTGCCCAGAGCAGCTGTGGCTGCCCCATCCCTGGAATTGCCCAAGGCCAGGCTGGACGGGGCTTGGAGCAACCTGGGCTAGTGGGAGGTGTCCCTGCCCATGGCAGGGGGTGGCACAGGATGGGCTTTATGGTTCTTTCCATCCCAAACCATTTTCTGTAGGAGTACATGGAGAGAGAAGCAAAGGCATGGGCACACTTCGAGTGATCCAAGATCCCACATGGATCTTGTGAGGGACAACCTGCACTAACCCACCTGAGCCTTTGGAGGTGCTCAGCCCTGAGACCACCTGCAGGTGGGAAGGACAGAGCCTGACTTACATCAGGGAATCACTCCATGCCAGGGAATGGGGCCCGTGCCCACCCCTGGAGCCAGGGCAGTCCGGTCCCATCCCAACTGGCTGCACCAGCAGAGCCAGCACAGGAATCAGCCAACAGCACCCCCTGGAAGTTCCCTGCCTTGTGCAAGCACCTCTGTGGATGCTTTGGAAGGATCCTCACACAACACACACACCCACAGAGGGGCTGACACCCCCTTCCTCTCCCCCTGTTGACAAATGGCCTTAAACAAACCCTTGGGATGTGCTGGCAGCACTGGCAGGCCAGGAAATCCGGGGGCATGGGGTGCTCCTTGCCTGGGCACTGGGTCCTGAGCCCCAGGACCCCCCTGCCCACCCCGTTCCTCAGCAGTGCCCGGGTTTACATGTCTTTGAATCAGGCCCTTAATGTTATTTGAGCACGAATTTGTTCTTTATTTTTTTTTCCTCCCTTCCTTTTTTTTTTTTTTTGTGTGTGGTTTAGTTTCTCTCTTAACAGGAAAAAATGATCAAAAATAAGAAAACAATCACTGTTTGAAAGTGAATGAAGGGCGCTTTCTCCCCTTCCCCCATGCTTTTTTCCTACTTTGACATCTCAGTGGTTTTTTTTCTTTTAGCCGCGGTTTCTGGGATAGGTGATAACTGCCAGTAATAGGATTAGCATTGATTTCTTTAGCAAGAACAGAGATGTGGCAGTTCCAGCCATTTACTGAACTGCCAGCTTTGAAATATCAAAAAAAAGAAAGAAAAAGAAATCTGCAGAAAAAAAAAGCTTCTTGCAGCATTTTAAAGAAAGGAAAGCCTGTGTGAATTAAAATACACACATACACACACACACATGCACACACACACACATCCCCGAGCACATGGAGTGGATAAATATATATATTATATGTATATTATATATATGTATCTCGCTTGGTGCTTTTTTTGTTATGGTGTGATAAAGGATCAAAAGAACTGTCTCTGTTCTAAGCTTCAAGAAAGCCTTTTTTAAATTCATTTGGCTTTCTTTAGCTTTCACTTGCTAACATATTTTAGGAGCTAATCTTACATATTTACCATTGTATCCTGACTTTTTTTAACCTTGAAATTCAAGCAAAGACAGAATGAGAAAGGGGGGAAAAAAAATAAAGGATTCAGCAGAGAAAGAGCGAGGGGATGTGCCTGTGGAAAGCTGCACTGTCTCTGCTGCTGGAGGCGTCGTGGGGAACCCACCCGTGGTGGGGCACGTTTTCTCCTTGCTACTGACTGGGGGGTCCTGCAGGGATATGGATTTGAGGTGCACCCACCAAAACTCGGGTACTGCCCTCAGTCTGTTGGGAATCTGCACCTTTGTTTCACTGCCTTTGCTCAGAGCACTTCTCAAGGGCCAGAAATCAAGGTTGGGCCAAACCTGGAGCAGCTTAAAAGCCAGAGTTTTAGGAGACTGGAAGGGTGTTCCCTATCCTTCCCAAAATACTGTAGGGCATCATGTATTTAGTGTTTACTGATCATCCTCTTGGATTTGCACTCAGCCCCTGGGGAAGAAGAAGGTCCAGTGGCAGCACCTGTGAACAGAAGTGGAAGGTGGGAGTGGTGGTTGGGAGGTGCCTGGAGATTGCACTCAGGGCTGTTTCTGAGCACAGTCCAGGCTTGAGGAGAGACCCTTTGCCCACCAATCCTCAATAATCCCAATTTTACGCTGTTCAAGAGAAGACTCAGAGCTCGTTATGGAGGCATTTGTCCTGTGTCATCACGTTGAGCTGATGAACCACTTTCACGAGAGCTTCTCTTCATGCAAACAGTGTGTGCAGTGGTTCATTGTCCTCACACACAGCACAGGCTTGGAGCAGGATGCAATCAGGGCTTCTAAACCCAAAACAAGAGAGCAACACAGATCATGGCCAGCAGGATGAAAGCCCTCACTGCATGAGGAACCCATGCACGACTTTCTGCTCAGCTTTTTCCTCCGGCAACATCTCAGCTCCATCAAGAGTTTGGGATGGATTCCCCTGTGAAACCAAGTGAAGAAAAGGAGGAAGGAGACGATCAGATCCATTATTTGTAGCTGCAGTCAGGATTCACTAAACTACATGCAAATTTAGCTCAGTTAATTAGAGTATGGGCTGATAATGTCCAGGTCATGGGTTCCATCCCTGTACAGGCCTTTCACTCAAGAGCTGAACTCGATGATCCTTGTGGGTCCCTTCCCCCTCGGAATGTTCTGGTCTGTGATTTCTCCCCTGTGGAATTGCTTCGTTGTCACGTGTTAGGGAATCTCAGGTGGTGCTGCACAAGGTGGCCCCCAAAGAGGATATTCATGGACTCAACCAAATTTAGATAAGGAGACTTCCCCATATTTTGTGTCCATGAGGAGACCCTGGACTTGCTCCTGTGAGGAGCCCACTGGCAGGAGGTGAGGCCTCTGCGCCCCAGCAATCACCACCAGCCACGTGCCTGCTCCCCTCCTGGTGCTCCTCTCCCATGGTTGGCTTGGTGTGGTTGGCAAACACGTGTGTGTTTGCAGGGACACAGGCTGGGCTCTCCCCAGCTCCAGGAGATTTGCATTCCTGTGTTCTTATTAACCCATTGCCCAAAGATCCGCGATGCTCATTTCACAGCCTCACCTTCACTGTGCCCTCTAATCCACGTCCCCGGGGTCTACTTCTGACATTCAAGCTTCAGAGCAGCTTACAAGCCTCCAGTTGTTTTTTTTTCCCTAACATCAAACTGCTGAAGGAATCATTGTTCCCTCTCTTTTCTGCAAACACAGACCTCGTTTCTCCACCACCCCCCTCCTTAAAATGCTTAAAGCCCCACCCTGGTGACCCCCTGCGACAGGAATGCTGGGGCTGCTGGGCTACCTGTGCTCCAGACCCTACAGCAGGGAGGCTCTGCAAGTGTCTCCCAGCAAAACCAGTAAAGCAAAGCTCCCAGTTGCTCTGGAGGTGGATGGAGGAGGGAAGGGATTGTTGATGGAGTCCTCAAAAGCATGGAAATGCACCAATCATGTGTTCTGGGATGATATGGGAGAGCTGGGAAAGGAAGATGTTCAGGTGTGGGAAGCTGAAAGCACAGGATTGTCTCATCTTTTGGGGAGTTTGGTGTGAAATCATAGAATCATGGAATGATTTGACTTGGAAAGGACCTTAAAACCCATCCCATTCCACCCCCTGCCATGGGCAGGGACACCTTCCACTAGCCCAGGTTGCTCCAAGCCCAGTCCAACCTGGCCTTGGACACTTCCAGGGCTGGGGCAGCCACAGCTTCTCTGGGCAACCTGTGCCAGGGCCTCCCCACCCTCACAGAGAAGGATTTTTTACTAATATCTCTTTGCACTGTGGCAGTAAGAAGGTTCCCCAAGTGCTGGAAAGAAGAGTTCCAAGAGTGTGCCTGGACTAATGGAAGAGTTGTTAGGAAAAATTGCAAAGGTCTCGTGGGGTTTTTTTGTTTTTCTGCACCCAGCCTGGTTGGCTTTGTTGGGTGCTGTGAGCACACAGCCATGCTCCACATTTTTGTATCCTTAAGCATCCCAGTGTGACTGTTCCAGGTCTGATGGCATTTGCACCTTCTCACCTCTTCCTATCAACAGACAATCCTGGATCCAACTCCCCTCTACTCTGTCTTATTTTTTTTCTTTCCTTTCTCCCTTCCTCACCCCTAACTTCTGCAAGGCACTCTGAAAAAAAAGAGAGCCTTGACAATGTGGCAACAATCTTCCCAATGCTCCTGAGACACCTCCGAGGCTGAGCTTGCCTGAACCTCTCCCTCCTGCTCAGTGAACCGAGAACCCCACAAAAAGCTGAGCCCAGGAAAACATCTCCAGCTCAGCTAATTCATGTCATGAAACCAGCCAGGTCTACCACATTTTCCACTTTCCAGGAGCTTCCCGACTACTGGAATCAATCTAGAACATTTATTCCAGCCAGGAGCCTCCCACAACCCTTGCATAAGTATCTTTATTGTGTCCTGTGGGTTAAGGGCAAGCTCTGTTTTGCCACAGTCTCTCACTGCTGCCACTCCAGCCTAGACCACTTTAAATGTGTTTTTTGAATTAATTCAAAAGTATTTGATGCCTGGAAATTATACACCAAAGAAATAGGTTACAATTAACCTTTTTCTCCCACACAATTCCAAGCTTTTTTATTCCAGCCCCACTTTTTGTGGGTCTAATTGCAGCAGTGGCTCTACAAGACATCCATCAGTCCTTCCTGGGACTCTCCCAGCTCAGACAATCTCTTTCTATCTCTTTCTCTTTAATTCCCTGTAATTAGCCATGCCACAACTTCTGTGCACACCAGGAGAGAGCTGGAGAAGGGAGCAGTGCCGAACTCCCTGGAGGATTCCACCTTCCCCCTCTCCCTGTGCCAGGGCTTGGGTTTGCTCCTGGCAGCTTTTGGCTTTGTGGCTTGTGCTGGTGTTCAGTGCTTGGGGTTTTTATATCCTTGATAATGTTTTTACAGAAACCTGCTCTTCAGCAGTGCTGAACACAGGGCCAGGGCCTGGCACAGCAGCTCTGCTCGGTGGGACACTTGGAGATCAGACAGGTCCTCGGGGGTGTTCCCCTCTGGACTCACCAAAACCCCCCAGCGCTACAGGAGCCCTGCAGTATCCAAAAAACACTGAACCTTGCACACTGGGGCTTGCTGGGACAGCAGGGCCAGTGAAATCCCGGGAGAAGGGAGGTGGAGAGGACCTTGGGATGACTTTGCGGCAGCTCCAGCTGCACCGTGCTGCTCCAGGTGGGTGTGGGCTCGGGCTTGGACAGACTCCTGTGTCAACTCAGGCACAGCCTGCTCCCTGCTCCCCTGCTCCCCTTCTCCGGTGCAGCCTCAGCCCCTCGCATCCAGCCTTAGCCTCTCCTGCTGTGGTTTAAGCTCACAACTACTTATCTTACCTACCAGGAAGAAAAGCTATCCCTTCCCCTTGCCATAAGCCTCCTCTGTACTCGGAGATTATAGCAACGTCCCACCTCTCCTCCAGCTGAGCAACCTCAACTTCTTCAATCTCTCCTCAGAGGCATTGTTTTCTGGGCTTCTGATAAGTCCCATCTCTATTCTGTGGGCTCTCTGGGAAAAAAAAAAAACCACAAACCATCGTGTACGGGAAAATATAGAGTCAAACTTAGTAAAAAATTGGGTGAATTTACCACAATTTCAGGAAAGTGCTTCATTTTAATGTGTTCTGAGTCTAAAGGAATTGAAATAGGTGTTTCCTTATTTTAGAAATGCAACACTTCGGTTCTTCCAGATGAAATGATTGTCCACTAAAAAAAGTCCTTTCCTTTAAGCTGTTACCTATTTGGAATGAAGATATTTCACTTGCAAAAAGCAGGAAACTCGGAGAACCAGGGAGGCTCCTCAGCCCTTCGGTGTGACCCGCTGGTATTGAAGAGCAATATAAGCAAATGGACAAAAAAGTAAAGCACATAAACCCAAATCCCATTCAGAAGTTTCCCAGAGGTCCTGGTATAATCCACCCCGACTGGGATTGCTCCAGATGACAGTTGCTCTAATAATTCCAACCCCACTGTGAACTTCCTCGCTTGCTTCTTGGAAACCCTGTGACCTTGGGTTCTGAGGCAAGAGCTGGCTCTGAAGACTCAACTTCTTCCCAACTGGAGTTTGGAAGAAAAGGATTTGTGGTTTGGGAGAGGTGTTTTTTTTCCCCTCCTAGATGGGGATGCACGTCTGGGACATTGGGATAACAAGGGGTGGGAATTCCTTTTCCAACCTTACCTGGTGCCTCTGAAGGCCTGGTGTGATCCAGGGGCACGAGGGAGTTAAATCCAGAGGGGTGAGAAAGGGCCAGAAACGTTGGAATAGCCCCATGGAGTGGGACACGCCGTGATTCCCGATGAAATAAATGGAAGGAGAAGGAGCATCCAATGTGGCATAACAAAGCACTGGGAAAAGATAGGAACGTAAAGAAAGAACCTATAGTGCAAACTGGAGAAAGGGAAGAGAACTAAACAAGAATATACAGTCAGTTAAGGCTTGCAGGGAAAAGATAAGGCCAGCTCAGAGAGCAGGAAGGCTTAAGGGGAATAAAAAGAGCTTTTACAATTATATCAGGGAAAAGGGAATACTAGAGAGAAAGTAGTTCCATTAATAAATGAAGAGGGAGACAAAATCAATGGTGTTGCTAAAATGGTAGAGCTACTGAACTCCTTTGCTCCAGCAGTATTTAACAAGGGGAGAGGAGAAGAGAAGAGGGCAGAGAAGTTATAAAATAATGAGGGTTTTGACAATGTGATTCTTCAGGGGAAAAGTGGTTTGAGGGAGAAGGCACCTTGGAAGGCACAGGATGAGGCACAACAAGTAAATGTGCCCGCCCAGGCCTTTTGGGAGCTGCTCTGTTAAATCATTGGCAATTACTTCTGGAGAATAACAGGCAAACAGGTAAGGATGGCCAAGTGTGATAGGGATGGGTTTTATTTTGAATGACCAACCCCACGTCTATTGAGTTTATTATTCCACTCGGTACTGAAACCAATCCCATGTCAAATATGTTAATATTTAACAGTGAAAAATGGTTGAGTCTTGAGGAAAAAAAGCCAGGGCTGTGGGCACCAGTGGAAGTTTGTCATGGCTTAGCTTGTAGGCAGTAAAAAGCTATGGATTAATGTTGTTTCTTCCTTAATATCCCATTCCTGTGAGTGAGGGAGCAGAACTCTGGCAGAGTCCAAGGAGGGGTGGGGTCTGGCTGCATGATGGAGCTCCGGGTGCCTCATGGCCTTGCAAATGCCATAACATGTGGCTTTGGGGTGGAAACGCTGCCTCCCCAGCCCTCATGTAAGGAATGATGAGAGGTTAGCTGGGAATTTGGGAAGGGATGGGTAATCAACGGGAATAATGGAAAAAGCTGATCTGTGAAATGTCTCAGAGAACAGTGAAATCCTAAAATGGTGCTGGCCAAACTCTGCCCTGGTTATGTCCCTGTGGAGCCTTCCAGGGAATTTAGTGGGAAGGAAACAAAGTCCTGCAAAAGTCTCCTGAGAATTCCATTTCTGAGGGAGAAAACCAGCTCAGTTGGGTTTTTTTTTCCCGCTTGCCAAGGAGCCTGAAAAACGAGAAACATGTAAAGAAATGGCGCTTCCAAAAAAATCAGGTTGGGGGTTTTTTTTTCCCTTAACAGAAAATGGGTATTAAATGGCTATTTTTAACTACAGTAATTTATTCAATTTATATTCAAAATGTAACAATCCTGGTGGTTTGTCATTTTAGCCACCTCCTGCAAAAATGCATTGTGATAGTGGTGAAATTAGAAAATGGGGCTCAGATAAAATGCAACCAGGAGTGAGTGGCAGGTGCAGGGGAAGCGGCTGAGCTGCTTTAGTTCCACATGCCAAAAAAATCGGAGCCGTTCTTCCCATCAAGTGGTCGGCCAGAGGCAGCTTTCCCAGAAGTCTGAGGCATTTCAGCTGATCAATTCAGCTGATAAATGCAGCGTTTCAACGGGCAAATTTCGGAAAGACAATCTCATAAAGCAAGGCTTGTGTTCTGCCAATCACTCCCAAGGAGGAACCGGGGCGCCGGAGCACGTGGGGCTCAGCTCCTTGCTCAGCATCCAACTTGAGGCTTGGTTACTCCTCAGAGGCCATCGGGATCATTTTCTCCCATTTTTCCCACCTGTGTATTTATTTATTTTGCATTTATGTTTCTCCCCACAGAGAGAGGGGGAGGTTGTTCAAGGGAGTTGGATGGGGCTTGGAGCAACCTGGTCTAGTGGAAGGTACTGGGGTTTGGAATAAGATGGGGTTTAAGGCCCCTTCCAACCCAAACCATTCCACGATTTTATGATTCTTCGGGTTCCTGCATGGGAATGGTGGCTGTCAGCACTGCCATGGCAAATGTGGTCCCTGCTGGGCCATCTGACAGGAGTTTTGGGGTATGACCAAAGCAGCCTGAACCCCTGACAATTAAATGCCTTTACAATGATGCTGCTGCCAACTTTGCCACCTCCTCGAGGGCCATCAAAGCTTTGCCTTCACACAAAGCCCCTCTCAAAGAAACGTGGCTCCTCTTGCAGTCAGGGTTGCTCAGGTGTTTCTGGGTTGAAGCAATTCCCCATCGCAAAAAGGTTTTTTGCTGAGAATCAACACTTTGTGTGGGAAGATTGATTTTCATGGAATTTCCTTCCAGGAAAATGAAATGAAATGCTTTCTCTGGTGACAAAGTTTATCTCTGCATCTGCCTCAGAGGCTCGTGGGCTTCCCAGGAAGCCCGTGCAGCAGTTTAGGGGGAAATGTCCATCCCAGTGCACATTGGGGGGTATTTTTGAACGAGTCCTATTGAAGAACAGATGGGGCACCTGTAGGTCACAGAATCATTAACTGGTTTGGGTTGGAAGGGATCTTGAAGCTGATCTCATTGCACCCCCCTGCCATGGGCAGAGACACCTTCCACTGGACCAGGTTGCTGCAAGGCCCATCCAACCTGGCCTTGGACACTTCCAGGGATGGGGCAGCCACAGGGGAGAATTTCTGCCATATATCTAAATTTTCCCTCTTTCAGTTTGAACCCTTTCCTCCTTGTCTGGTCACTCCAGTTCCTGCTGAAGGTCAAGCTGGAGCTGACCAGGACCATCATTCTGAACTGCAATGTCCTACTCAGTATGTTTTTCTCAACTTTATCTTCCAAGAGAAGCCTCAGGATTTTGCCATTCAGCCTGGCTTTACTATAAACCAGACTTAAAATGTTGGAGCTTTCCTCAGGATGAAGTTCCATGCATCTTAGCCACCTCTATTTGCAACAATCTTCCTTAACAAGAGACAAATGAAAGCCTTTTCCTGCCAGTACTGCCACAGGATTTGTAAAACCAACTGGAACATGGTGAAGAACATTTCTGCTGTGTTTGGTGGAGGCTGTGGAATGCTGAGTCTCCGGGGTGTTTGCTCCTGTGCTGTTTGGAAGCTGTTTGGCCCCAGCCCAATTTTCATGCTGGAGGACCTTGGGGGATCACTCCCCAAACCAACATGAACAGTGGAAACCCCTGAAATCAGAGAGGGGTGGATAAATCAGGAATGAGCATCAACTCCAAACACCCCTGGCAGCTGAGGGGCAAGGGGGATGTTTTCTGGTGTTTTGTGTCTGCAAAAGGCTGCGTCACTCCCAAAAGAAGGGGTCACTCCCTGTCATTCCCACCCCAGGTACCCATCTGTCAGGTTTGTGGTAGAGCCTGGAGGTCGGGCAGTGCTCCTGCTGATGCTCCTCCTGGCATTCCCTTCTCCTCCCCCGTTTAATTCTCCTTGCACGAGATCCGGGAGCCAGGGATGGATTTCAGCCATAAAGATTGTGAGACAGCTCCCGACCTCCCAACCCAGCTTCCCAAAACACCGTGGCAGGGCGTGCTCCAATCCCTCATCCCACACATCCCAGTGCCCCCGAAACAATGGCAGCCTTTCCCTGCCAGCTCTCCTGGGAAGGTGGCTCGTGGGCTGCCAGAAATAGCCCTGCCTGGCGCTGTCATTAAGAAACTATTACAGAAATGCTGGGCTCCCACTCGGCTGCGTCAATGCAGGAACTGTATTTCCTATTTATTTGTTCCGTTTGTTTATTTTACTGGACCACCCCGTGAACCCGGGAGAAACACGCCGGAAAAAAAATTATAGCAACGCCAACTATTCTGGGAGATACACGAGCCCCTCCATGTTTATCAGGTTGAGGGCACTGTATTTTGATGTCAATAAGCAATTTTTCCAGCCCGGTCTCCTGCCCGACCCTTTTAATCCATCAATATATTATTAGAGATAAAGTTGGTGGAAGCCTGCTGCAGTTAGAAGATAAATGACATCTCTGAAGTCAGGCATTAAAGACTAGATTAAGGCCTTGTGACACCGTTTTCAGTGCTCATCTGTGCACTTCTGTTCAACCTATCACACTGAGTGACAAGAAAGAAAAATAATGAACTGGGCCAAGGAAAGAAGAAGGGAAAAAAAAGGCAGAAAGAGAGAGAGATTTTTTTCCCCCCTAACACACAAACTACATCAGTTCACACTCAGGATTAGACTGTATTTAAAAAAAGGGGAAGGGGGGAGGCTGCAACTGGATGGTACTATACAGATTAAAATAGGAGAAAGGGGAAGCTGAATGAGGAATTACAGTTTGGTTTTGTCCTGGGTTTATTTTATTTTATTTTTATTTTTCGTTTCGTTCCATTCCATTCCATTTCATTCTTTAAATTTTTTTGTTTGTTTGTTTTGTTCATTTCAACCTTTAATTTCCTTTCCTTTCTTTCTTTCATTTCATTTTTTTTTCCTCCTTGCAGGACTGACCTAGTTGAGTTTACAGGATCCTCAGGGTTTTGTCTGGAGCTAAAGCAAATCCCATTTAGGACCAAGGAAATACATCCTTTCCAGAGACCAAGTGAAAACGTCCTCAGACAGAGACCTCCCTTCCCTGGCTCCCATTCCCACCCTTTGTCTTGGGGCAGTTGGGATGTTTGGTTGGAGCTGGTTGTTGGTTTTAAGGACACGTGTGCACAGACACCTTTGTGTGTGTGCTGGAAACAACCCCCAGTGCTCTTCCCTTCACAGGCACAGCCCCTCAGGCTAAAATTTCATAAATGCACCCTTACAGACCAGCCAAATGCTGCCAAAGATGAGGATGGATGGGTAGGGAGCATTGCTTTGACCTCCCAAAATCTGGGCTCCTTCCAGCTGCCTCAGGCTTCGAGCAGTACCGGTGCCTTGGCTGAGCATCCTCAGCATCAGCATCAGCATCAGCATCAGCCTCCCACTCCCACGCTGGGCTGGGAGGTCTGTGCCCTGTCCCTGTTGAGGAACAGGAGAGGACAAGTCAACTCAAGCATCTTTGTCTGCACTGGCCCAAACTCAAGGCTGCTCCAGGCTCAGAAAGGACCCGATCTTGACATTTTGTCTCCTGAGGACACCTTGGAAAAGGCTGGTGCTCCTCTGGGTCTGTGGGGCACCTGCCCATTGCTGTCACATCCTGGGGGCAGCAGAACCCCACCGTGGAAGGAGAGGCTGGGCAGGAAGGTTCTGGGCTCTTTGGGTGGCAGATCTACGGGAAACAGGACTGGGATGGCAGATTCGAGGAGGGAAGGAAGGAGAGTTGAGTCTGACCTCCCTGTGGAGGGAAGGGAAGGTTTGGGAAGGGAAGATTTGGGAAGGTTTGGGAAGGGAAGGTTAGGGAAGGTTAGGGAAGGGAAGGGAAGGTTAGGGAAGGTTAGGGAAGGTTAGGGAAGGTTAGGGAAGGTTAGGGAAGGTTTGGGAAGGGAAGGTTAGGGAAGGGAAGGGAAGGGAAGAGTGCAGTTGCATGTGGGGCTGGGCACGAGCCCCTCTGGGGCCCTCATGACCCTGTCCCACTGATCCCCACTGCACCCGTCCCCTTCCACACTGAGATTCCCAAGGCCAACACCCACCCTTGGCAGGTGGTTTGGAAGAAGAAATGTGTGTGATGGAAAGAGGGGGGAGACACCTTGCCAAGGGGCCTCGTCCTGCCCTTTGGGACTGCTGCCCCCAGCAAGTGGCCCGGGGGGAGCCCCTCTGTGGTGGCCGAGCAGAGGAGCCCGGGTGAGATCTCTGCCAGGATCTGCCATTCCTTGCCAGGATCTGCCATTCCCTGCCAGGATCTGCCATTCCCTGCCGGGGTCTCCACTCTGGGCATTGCTGCCGTCTCCTCCTTTTGAAGATATTTTTTAATGTCTTAAAAAAAAAAAAAAAAGAAAGAAAGATTACTTTGTTACAATCATTCAGCAAAGGGTTTCTGTGCCTGTAGAAAATATTAATAGACTATTATGAGGTCCTACAACTAATTTTTCCACACATATCATCTGTCTTTGCATGGTTATTAAACTCCAACAATATTTCATGCAATGCTTTCCTGCTAAATTAATTTGGTTTCTTCTTCTCCTGCTTCTTTTTTTTCCTCCTTCCACAACCTTTAAAATTAAATTGAATCTTCATAATTATGGCTTTTTTTTGTTGTTCCTCATATCTTTTTCTTTTCAATTTTCCTATCAAAGTGGCAATACAGTTTAATAAAGATGTAAAGAAACAGAAATGAAAGTGTAAAGGACAGGAAGGGCTGTGTTGGGATCAGAGACAGGGGGCTCTGGAAGAGCTGGGGAATTCCAGAAAGGATGGGATGGAGGTGAGCAGGGAGCTGAACAGCACCTTTCTGGGCTGGCTCCAGCCTACGTGGAAAATGAGGTGGGAGAAGCTTTTGCCAGAAATGACTCATCAGATGGGAACAGAGTGTTCCCAGCAGGACTCATCTGGATTAATCTGTGGGTTTGGGGGCTGGCCTGGTGCAGTTTGGGGTCACCTGCTGCTCCCTGCACTCTGAGGTGGTAACACCCTTAGGACAATGGCCCTGGCCTGCAGGAGGAAATGTCCCAGTGCATCCAGACCTGGGGCTCTCCTGCGATCACCCAGGCCACAGATTCTCCCTCTGATCTCCCTCCCCTGTCACCACCCTCCAAAATCTGGGGACAGCCTTGGCCAGGAGAGCACAGCTGAGGAAAAAGGGCTTTGTTTGAACTGTGGGAGGACCTGGCACAAATCCCTGGCCCAGGAGCTGCTCATGTCCCCACATCATCTGCTGGAGTAGGACTTGGAATCATTGCCAAGTCCCAGCTGTGCAGAGAAGCTCTGCATGCCTGGGGACAGGTCTTCTGCCTGGCCAGGGTTGGTCAGAGTGCAGCTGACTGTCATCCTCTTTACCCAGGATGGGTCTCTCCTGGGAGATGCTCTCCAGGGAGATAAAGTGGTCAATCTGCATTAATTGTTCATCTTCATAAATCAGGGATTTTGACTCTTTTTTTATTCCTCCTTTTGTCTGGGAAGTCTTCCTTGAGGAAGACCTGGTGAATAGAGCAAAAGAACAGAGTCATTCTTGATAAACTGTTCAACTGAGGCATCAAACTAAAACACATAAACCAGGATTTTTCCCATTTCCTGGAAGTAGTGTTAGCTAACTCCCTCTGGGAATTTATCCTACAGATGGATGCTGAGGACATCACACAGGTGCTTTGGTGGCCCAATCACTGTGTCAGACAAACCTGGAACCAAGGAGAGCTTCTGGGAAGGTCAGATCCTCTTGGGATTGGGCAGACTCCAAAGGGCACCACATCCTTCACGGGACAGACCAGTGACTGACCTTTTCCAGAGGACAGAAGTGGTGGCCAGGCCAGGCAGAATCCAGCTGTTGGGCTTCCTACTCCACTCGGCAGCACCAAGAGGTTTGGCTGAAGGTCCACGAGCTGGTTGTGGTGGAAAATGGTCAGTGGAGACAAGACCAAAAGAGACCAAAGGAGACCAAAGGATCTTGGACTCCAGCTGATCCCAGGTGATGTCCACGTTGGCCATCCTTGGTGAGAGGCCCATGCCCCTGTCCCGGCTCCTCCAAGGAAATACCTGTTTTCCTGGGATGACTTGTGCACTTACCAATAGGTGGCACCAATGGAACAGGAATCTGAAGCTCCACGCAGATTTTCCTGGAGAAGAGGGTGCTGGGAATTTTCTCCCAGGTGGCTGTAGACTTTTCCACAAAGGAGGAATCGATTATGTACCACTGTCACTGTTGTGGCATGCTGGAATCTGGGAGGATGTTCAGGAAATGTGACAATAGGAATCAACCCAAACTGCCTGGGATGCTGTTAAATCTCTGGAATTTCGATTCACATGCACAGAGGAATGAGAAATATTTAACATATATTTAATAAGGTGATCAGCTCCTCTTTGTAAATCAGAGGGAAGGTTTTATTCAGATATGGTTCATGTGATCACAGGAAAAACAGTTTTTCTTGGGTGAAAGGAGTAACCTGTTTTCCAGGGGAATCTCTGTAATTTCTAGAGTCCCTGGATATCTCCACCCTGTCCTGCCATGCCTGGAAACCAGGATGCACTGGTGGTGCAATCATTCATCTGTGTAAAATTCATTCCCTCATGATCATGCTGGATTTTAGCCCTGGGTTTGAAAGACTTTTCTGAACAGAGACATTTTGGTCCCATTCAGGAGGGACTGAACCTCCTTCTTCCAATGACTCCAGATGGAGCAGAAAGGAACCAAAATGTGAGCCAGGTCCTGCTCTCAGTTCTGCTGATTTTGGACAATTATTGATCTGCCTCATGGCATAATCCCACATTCCAGCCCTCTCCTGAAAAACTGGGGACCTCTACAATGTTTTGAGACTCATGTGCAGAGAGGGCAAGATTTTACACCATCACTCCATGACATTCCCATCACCACAGACAGGCTGTGACCCTGCCTGGATATTAACATTTGGTTTATGCCGTGAATTTTTTACAGTTTAAGACCAGTAGCCTTGTTTCCCAGTGCTTTAAAGATGATGAACATTATCCTTCACATCCCTTTGCTCATCAGCCATGTGTTTATGTACCAAGCATCTGGCTACATTATTATTTATATTACAGGAGACTGCACCAAAAAAACCCTCAACAACCTCCGAGGAAATCAAAACACATTTGGGCCAAAGTGAAGCGAAATGCTAATTTTCCCCCTCTGAACCACTGCCACGGCAAAATATTTACTGTTTGTGATTATTCAGGCTCCTCATGTTAAGTTTTTACTGTGAGATTTACGGGCATGTTTGCATTTATAATATGTCAAAAGTTCCTCAAATCGTGACAATAGTCAGTTAAGGAATAATTTAGTGGTGAGAGATGAAAAAGAGTGGAAAACTAAGAGCTTTGGTAGTTTAAGGCTTGTAAAGCAATGCCAAGATGAATGGCATTGGTTCTTCCCTGCTTTTCCCATTGCTGCTGCCAGTGTTTCAAACTGTAGTGTAAATGGGATGACAGCAGGGGTTTGGTTTAGTTAAGGGAGCTCAAGCTGCTCTAAATTGTGTGTAAAACCCACTACAAGTGGACCTTGAACATCTGTAGGTGTTGTCTGTGGAGGTGAGGGAGGAAATGCTGTGGAGCAAAGATGTTCCTGGAACTGGCTGGTCCATCAGGATGGAGGTGGCACAGGGCACAGCCCACACCTCTGGCTGGACAGGTCATTGTGCTTGGTCCTGGACCAGGCAGAGCTCAGGTGTCACCAGTGTTCCTGCAGTTTTCCTCTCTCCTGGTTGCAGGTCTTAGCCAAGGTCACTTATTCCTCTCCATCCTGCCCAGCCAGCCGTGGGAACCGGGAGGCACCGGCCATGCAATCCTTCACTTGGCAAAATTCACTCCCTCCTGACCAGGCTGAATTTTAGACTTCCCTAAAAGAAACCCTGGGAGTTCAACCCATATTCCAAAACCTCTTTTCCTCCCGGTGTGTTAATTCCTCCTGCACCCCAGCACAGTCTCTGCCCTTCCCACATCTCCGGGATGTGCCGTGACTCCCTCTGGCACCCACGCAGTGCTGCCGACAGCGCTCTGCTCTGCCCCAACCTCGTGAGGGAGAGCCCTCTGATTAAAATGTCATCAGGAAAACAAACCACATCATCAAGTTCTGCAAAAGCTGGTCCATCACGGGGAGAAAAAATAGAGGCTCCCTTCCAAGATAATCCAGCATCCCGGGAGTGAGGGGAAAGAGCGGGCGTGGGGTTGGGCGTTTGCAATCAGGGCTTCATCAGGCTTCGGATCTTGCTCCATTTTCTGCTCAGCATTTAACAAATCAAGGAAGAAATGCCCCTGCCTGGGGTCAGAGATAAATCTTCTACCCTGGACAAAGGGTAGATCTCCTTGTCAGAGCACTGATTTATTGTGACCTTATAGTCAGACTCTCTAATTTCTGCATGTGGCTATAGGTGCCACCGGTGATTTGTTTCCTCTCCCGTTTCCCTCTGACTGCTCGGGAACGGGGAGCGCTGGGAGCTCGCTGCCACCCCTCTGGGGACAAGGCTTGAGTGGCTGCACCTTGCCTGGCTCAACTCTGCAGGATGGCTTTGCTGGGAAACACGTTTGCTGTGCCTGAGAGGTGGGTCCCCAGGGCAGGTGCCTCCTCTAAGGTCACAGCAGACAGGAGAATAGGTGGAGGGGTCTTGAACAGGTCCCTGGGGAAGACCTAAACCAAGACTAGAGCTACAAGGACGTAGAGAGAACCACCCTTTGGTTTTCCTCCCACTGATACTTATTCCAGGCACGTGTTGCAGAGGAACAAGTGCATCTTGACTTGCCAAAGTGAAGGATCAAAACCCCACCATTGCTCACCCCAGCTCCAGGTATAAATTAGTCTCCTGCTTGAACTTAGGTTTAGTTTCCACTCACTGGCCTTTCAGCCTTGCCCTGTTCTGCAACAGGAAGGTACCCAGAATCCCTCAAGCCCTGAGCTCTCACTTTTCCTTCTGATAGACTGATGGGATTATGCTCCCCAGGCATCTCACCATGAGCTCCTGTCCCCCAGCCCCTGAGCCACCCTGGTGCCTCTGTGTCCTCTGCAGCTGCACAGTGTCCTTGGGAAAGCCCAGAGCCCACAGCTGGACACTGTCCTGTCCATGCCCCAAGGCCAAACCCTGAGATAAATCCCCCCTCCTTGGCCACCAGCCCTCACTGACACCCCCACTGGCATTTCAGAGCTTATCCAAAAAAAGGGCTACCCGAGGTTTCAGGGGCAAATTTGGAAAGGAGACTTTCTTTGCCCTCACTGGGCATCCAAAGGGGTTCGGGCACCGACCTCTCCACGTGGATGCTGCATTCTCAGCTTGGTGGGTGTGCAAAGGTGCATGTGGGAGGAATTTCTATTGCTGCCACTGAAAGTCTGGATCTCCTTAAACCAGCACAGCTTTTCTGTCCATGCATAAATTGCCTGGTACCTAAGCTACCTAAAATGTATTTCGGAGAGCTTGGTGCAGCAGAGCCCTGATCTCTGTTGGAACTCCCATCATGAATAATGGTGAGAATTTATTATATTGCATTTATTTTTGGAGGGGGAAAAAAACCCAACCACCTCACGGGGAAGGGCATTTATCTGTGTTTCCCACAGCCCTTTTAAAACACAGATCCTGGCAATGCAAATTCCCCTTTCACGCCAAACTCTTCCCAAGCACATTTTGTGCAGCAACCTCTAAGCCCAGCACTGCCCTATCTCTTCCCTCTATACAAACATACAAAGGGATAATAAAATAGCTAAGAAGCCAGAGCAGTAAAATTTCGTGCCCTGAGGGGAAAAATGGCATATATTGCCCTGAGCCTTTAGCTGAGGCCAAAATATATAGAGAGAGACTTGGGAACTATTTTCTTTCCTAGTGCAATATTTTACCTCTATTGCCCTCAGAACCAGTCAATATTTGTATAATATATATATAAAAATAACCTCAGATAGATGGATAAAACCCAAGCAAAATTCACCTCGGAAAGCCTTTTATTCCAACTGGAAAATTGCCCTGCAAATGTACTCAACACAATACCCACTCCTTCACTGGGAAGTGACAGTTGCAGCTGTTAACGCAGCTACATTATCTCATCTGAGGAGACAAATCTCAGGCTGTATTTCACAGTAGCCTCAGAATGTATATATGCCCCAAAGACTGCTCCAGCCAGATCTGTCTTGCTGTATAGATTTCAGATAGGGATGTATACTTCCCAGGGTTTTTCCCTTCCCTCTGGTTAGTTAGGGAGTGCTGGAGGTTAATAAAACATCCTCCTGGTTCTGCACAGGGGCAGGAAGCAGAAGGGAGAGGAGCCCACCAGGATCCTGCTCCAAAGGGAGAGGGATTCCTCGGAGCTGTGCTTCGCCTCAGGGGTGTCACAGACACAGAGGTGAGGAAGGAAATGGCAGAGATTTGTTAATTCCCAGCTTTTCTGTGCCCCTTCCTTACCCAGCTCGGAGCCTGACTGCTCCGGCTCATGCCTGGCTCCCACTGGGATTGCCAGAGCTGTTGCTCCTTGTTAACCCCACATCCTTAGTGCAGATCAGGACTGAGGGTTATAATGAGGAATTCTGGGACTGTCAGGAAAGAAAATATGTAAGTGGGAGAGGGGGGAAAGTCGCCTATTAGGATTTTAAATAGTCTCATGTGTCTCGCCATTATTTGAGACACTTAAAATCACTTGACAAAGCCCTGGAGAATATCCAGAAAGCTAGACAGGGACCTTTGATGGATTTTTTAAACTATCTAATGCGCCTTTTCCAACTCTATCCACTAAAAAATGACTAATCTGTTGCTGTTCTTCATTACCATGATTATAAGAGTGTCCCGAAAGCATCTCACATGTGAGATGTTGTCTGTTCGTCCCCAGCTGAGCAGCAATTCCTGCATTTTGTCATTCATTTTCCAGGCAAACATCAAACATCTGTGCCAGGAGCTACAGGGCCGGGAGAGCCTCCTGCCTGAGGAGACCTGGGGTTCTGCACTCTGGGAACACCAAATCTCTCCCTGGGGAGATCAGGAGGGTTTGTGGTGAGCATCACTTCCCAGTTCCAAGGCAATGGCCTTGGAGTAGCCCTGGGGCAGTAAATTCCTCCCATGGATCTGGGAAAACATGGACAAGAGAGGCCGGTGCCAGCCAGGAGGTCACTTCATGCAAATGTAGAATTTGACTCTCTATGATTTTGTAAAGGTTTTGGGAAGGGGTGAAGGGAAAAGAATCCTTTCTAGCCAGAAGGAAGTGCACCAGGGACAGCACCCAGGGAATGGCTGGAGCTGTGTCAGGGCAGGCTCAGGTTGGATCTCAGGAAAAGGTTCTTCCCCCAGAGGGTGGTTGGGCACTGTCCAGGCTCCCCAGGGCAGTGGGCACAGCCCCAAGGCTGCCAGAGCTCCAGGAGGGTTTGGCTGATCCTCTGGGGCACAGGGTGGGACTCTTGGGGATGTTCCTCTGCAGGACTGAGAGTTGGACTGGGTGATCCTTGTGGGTCCCTTCCAACTCAGCCCATTCTGTGACTCTGTGATTATATCTTGGTGATTTTCCAGCCCTTGACTGCAGCATGTTACCTTCCAGCACTGTGTCAGAGCACCAAAATTAACCACAACAAGGAGATGGAAGAAGGTCAGTAATTATTAAGGAGCTGCCCCATCCTGGAAGTGTCCAAGGCCAGGTTGAACGGGTTTGGAGCGACCTGGGCTAGTGGAAGGTGTCCCTGCCCATGGCAGAGGGGTGCAATGAGATGATCTCTATGATCCCTTCCAACCCAAACCACTCCATAATTCTATGAAAACCCATGTGAGTTCTCCAGGGCAGCTCCCACAGAGGGGACGAACCAAGGCAAACCAAAGCTGAGGAGCAGCTGCACTCACACACCTCCAGCTCAGCAAGGAGAACACGGTGGAAGCTCACGGGCAGCTCAGAGTGAGGGGGAGAAAAAAAAAATCAAAAAAATCAAGGAGGCATTTTTATCTGGCTAATTTTCTTCTCCAGAATTAGTTGTGTGAATGGAGAAACCTGCTGGAGCAAGGAGTGAGAAAAGCCTTGGACGGAGTGGCTGCGCCTCCCAGGCCCTGAAATTTAAGATCTTTATAAATGATCTGTTAAAACTATAGTGACGATAAGCTTATGAATCATGATCTATATTAATCAGGGCTGCTGATACGGAAAGATTAATTGAAACGTGCAGTTCTACACAAATGATAAAGTGGTAACAATTTAATATCAGACAAGGAGAGTGAAGAAATTACACTCCAAGCTTCATGCATCATTACTATGGATATTAATATTTTACACAGCGCAACAGCATCGGGAATCATAATGAAAATCCATAACTAGTGCACAGACATGATTAAATACAACAGTCTTTAGGTGCTGTTTGGTGACGGGGGCTCAGCCATATTTCACTCCTGCTGCCGGTGATTCGAGTGATAGAGTCTAGACGTGGGTGATTAAAAAGTGTTCCTCCTAAAGGCTGTTAACCTTTTACTACTGAAATGAATTTCTTTGATTTTTAAATTATGCCGCTCACTCTGTGGTGTGGCTTTTTTTTTTTTTTTTTTTTTTTTTTTTTTTTTCCCCCCCCCCAAATCAAAACCTTGTCTGGAATATCAATGGGATGGGTTCCCCAGATAGTTGACAAAGCAGAAGTCGAGCAGCACGGAGCAGACGCAGAGGGGTATTTAAGGGTGGGGAGGATGAAGGGGGGCGAAAACAGGTTAAAAAAGCAGGTTTTCAGCGCTCGTCATTACAGTGGTGCATACATTAGATGCAATCCCCGGTGCTGAGCGGGGCCATAAAGGTTTTATCCATGGAGTGTGGAATGGGCGCATCACTCACAGGTGGCACAGCTCGGGTGAGTTATGCGCCTCATTCCCAGCCCGCACCCATAAAAACTTTATGCGGCTCCACGCCGTGACGTCTGTCCCCGCTGGGGATACATCAGCCCTGGTGGTGCCTGGATCAGGCCCCTGAGGGAAATGGAGAGACCTGACTCAGCATTGGGAAAAAAGCCTCTTCTTTTTGAGAAAACATTTGAAGCCCCCCGAGCACAGAGCTTGGAGAAATGACGGCTCTGAAGGAATGACACTGGACTTTCTGGGGAGAGGAGGAGGGTCCAAACCAGCCTCTATCACAGAATCCCAGAATGGGCTGAGTTGGAGAGACTCACCAGGACCATCCAGTCCAACCCTCAGCCCTGCACAGGAACATCCCCAAGAGTCACCCCCTGTGCCCCAGAGGATCAGCCAAACCCTCCAGGAGCTCTGGCAGCCTTGGGGCCGTGCCCACTGGCCTGGGGAGCCTGGTCAGTGCCCAACCACCCTCTGGGGGAAGAACCTTTGCCTGAGATCCAACCTGACCCTACCCTGACACAGTTCCAGGCCCTATGTCATTTCAGCTGCCAAAAATCATTGAGTCATAGAATGTTAAGGGTTGGAAAGACCTTAAAGGTCATCCAGTCCCACCCTCCCCTGCCATGGACACCTCCCACTAGACCAGGTTGCTCAAGGCCTTATCCAGCCCAGCCTTGAACACTGCTAAGCCAGGCTGGATAGAAATGGGGCAGATTTTAAGCCCAGTAGGTCACAGGTTTGCCATCCTGGACTACACTGGTGGTATTTCCAGGTGCCTCACCTATTGTGCCTCATCCACAGTGCAGGAATGGGGATGTGGGATGTGAGCCTGGAACCCTGCAGGTGGTGATGGGGGTGACCTGGGAGAGGAAGTCCAACCTATGGGAGAGGGTTTGGAGATGCCATATGGCTCAGGTTGGTTTAGGTGGCCTCTGAAAGCAGTTGTAGGCAGAGCATGAGACTGGTGACTGTGGGATAAACTGGGAATCCACACAAATTTCCAGCTTGTACCACTGGAAGTTTGACTTCTTATGCATAAAATAAACAGTGACCAATTACCAGCAATCCCACCATGATCCAGCACTGAACATTCCAACAGACATCTAGTGGCCATTAACTCAAAATACTTCCCTGTGCTTTTCAAAGTGAAAACGTTTCACATTTCCCAGAGATCTTGCTTGAGGGCTGGTAGGTCCAGTCTCAGGTGCTGTGTCAGAGCCCAGAGATCACAACTGTCACCTTGTTTGGCCCATTTCTCAAAGCCCCCTTGATATTGTTCATGGTAAAAAAAACCCCCAAACAACAACAGCAACAACAAAAACCAGAAGGAAAAATGAAAGAGAAAAGGGAGAAGAAAAAGAAACAAGAAAAAGGAAAAAGAAACAAGAAAAAGGAAGAAGAAAATATAAGAAAAAAAAGGAAAAGAAAAAGAGAAGAAAAAAGTAATAGAAAAAATAAAAAGAAAAGAAAAAGAATAAAAATAACAAAGGAACTTTCTGGCTTCCATAGCTGGAGAAAAACCCATCCATCCCTCCAGCTGTGGTATAGGCACTTGCTTCCTGTGCTTTAGTTCCTTAGAAAGAGCCCCAAAGCAGTTTTTTTGTCACGAGAAACTAGGAACCAGAAGAAAATAGGATTTCCCACGTTTCTCTTCTTGGGAAACCCCCACATGTGAGCACGACCAGAACTTGGGTGTCCTCTCCTCTGTGGCTTTCCTGACAGGCTCACTCAGGAGTGCCAGCACTCAGACCCAAGGAGGACAACAATCCATGGGAAGCAGGCAGGCACGGATCAGAGGTTTCTGAGGGTACTTAATCTTGATTGTAATGTCTTGGATGAGAAATGGAGATGCCTGGGATGCAGAAAGACTTTCCTTGGCCAAGGTCTTGGGTGTTAACTTTAGTTTGCTGACAAATGTCAGTAGATGGTACCCAAGACATGGACTTGCCCCTGGAATAACAGGATCAAGACCCATAAATAATGTGGGTACAAGCTCATTCCTGAGACAGAAGGATTCTGGAAGGCCAACAGGAGGTGCTTTGCTCTGGGGGGAAGAGAAGAAGGTGGCCAAATACCAAGGGGATGGGCACAGTACGTGTGCCAGGCCAGAGGACATGGCAAGGGGGTGGCAGCAGAGGGCAGGGTAACAAAGCTTTGGTGCTTCCCCTCTCGCTGGAATTTGGGATCCTTTGGATGCACCTCAGCTGCCCCTCTCCCTCCAGAGGTTTGCAAACACAGGGCTGAGTGGCAGCAGCTCCTAATCAATGACATTAATTAATAGATGAATGGCAGGGAGGCAGAGTGCTGTCCCACAAATGAAAAGCAAATCCCAGCCAGGGGAAAAACCGGCAAAACTGTCGCAATTTCCACTCAGTTCCCCTTGAGATTTGGCTCCAGATTCAAAGGATAGGCAGGCGGAGAGGGAGGCTGGGAGGAGGCGGGCGGGGGGGACTTGGCTCATATTCTGCTGTGACCCAATTCCATACAAAGCATCCTGTAACAAAACACGGCTCTATCTACAAAGTACAAGTAATCTTTGTTTTCAATACAATACTTATCTGCATTTAGACCGACGATGGCAGTGCTTGGCTTATTTTCATGGATCCAGTTATCCTTTTTATCCCTGTGAGCGGGGGTGTGTGTGTGTGTGCGTCTCCTCCTCTCCATCCTTGCTGTCTCCCGTGCCCGTGCCAGCAGAGCAGCACTGGGAGGGTGCTGTCAGCCCCCAGCAGAGGTGGGAATACTGAAGGTCAGTGTCCATTTGGAGTTTTTGGGCTGCCAGGATTCTTTGATGCCTTGGGAAAGGCGTGAGCTTGGGATCTGGTCCTCATCTGGCCACATCCAGAGGTGCCTCCAGAGGAATGTGAGCACATGGGGCACCAATCTGTGGCTTGTGCTACCAGAGCTGCTGCCAGTCTGCTGTCTGAGCCTCTGCATCACCTCCCAGCCTTCACACATCCACCCCAATGGCAATTTTTGGCAGGGAGGGGCTGCTCTTTGTCCCGGCAGTGCCTCCCACCAAGGCAACCTTGTCTTGGTAGGACCATCTTCGGGCTCTGCTGTGGAGCAAAGACCACTCTGAGTGGTGTCTCAGAGACCAGAGTCCAAGACTCCCCAACACAGGGTCACCAAGGGTGGTCTCACACCAAATCTGACTGTCCCAGTCGTGTTGGCCTCTCTGGTTGTACCAAAGGGTGATGGTGTGTCACCAACTCCCATCATGGTTTTCCTGTTCTCACAGATCATACCTGCAGAGTTCTCATGTCTTACACTGGTATGATTGAGAGTTTCTCTCTTCTCTTCAGGGCACAAAAGAAATGAGTTTCCAGTCTAGAAGATACACCATAATTCAATAACTCACTGGGTCAACACCCCTTGTGCAGCAAGGAGCAGTCATTTCCCACGGGAAGAGCCAGCCCTGGGGAATTCCCTGGTCTCGGTGGTGCCCCAAGTGTGACTGGAGGAATGTAAAGCCCTCCCAAAGCTTCTGAAACCAATGAACCATGGCACAACCACGAGAATACTTGGATGGAGAGACATCAGCCAGCTGGACTCACACTCCATGAGGGATCCCAGCACTCTGCCCACCAACCCTCTGTCCCTCTGGAGCATTTCTGCCTCCTCCCCCTCACCTCTGTCACCACAGGGCACTCACAGGCCCCAGCAGGAGGTTCAGGAATATTTCAGGAGTGTCCCCCGTGTTTCCCACGGGGGGAACTAAGATGTGGAAAGCGGAGGTGTCCTGCCCAAGGTCACAGTGGAAATGGGCTGGTAGAGGAGGTTTTCATGTGCGACCAAAAGTGAAACCCTGACCTGTGCAGGAGGGTTGGAAGGTACACAACTATTTAATGCAAGGGACACACTGATCTGAGGACTTCAGAAGTGTCCAAGTGGCTGTTTGAGAGCTGACCCACCTCTGTGACACTGCGTCACCCCTGTTCTTCAAATCCCACACTTGTTTTTATTCACATCCCACACTTTCTTGCTTTAATATTTCCTATATCCAACTGCTCCTGAATTCCAGTTTTCTTACTGAATTCCACTTTTGTCTCTGCATTCCAGTTTTGTTTCTGCGTTTCCTCCCTGGTGTTCATCTCTGAGCCCAGTCCTAGAGAGTATCTATATATTAAATAATAAGAAGAACAAACACAGGATGTAATACATGTAATTCCATCGTAATCATGTGTTTTACAGGCAGTTGACAAATTTGCTCAGCTGGAAGTAAATATACTCATCTCCCTCCATCCCTGCCACCAATGGCCTCTGTTTATTTGGTAATCAGAGCCACCTCCTCCCCTGAGAGCCCCCTGAACTGCTGCTGATAGGCAGATGACTCCCTTGTTCTACTTTTCCCACGTATTTATTAATTTCCACCTGGTCTTTCTTCACCTCTGGAAATCCCTTGAACTGCCTGTCAGCTTTTGGGAAAGGATCTCCAGGCTCTTCTTTGCCCCATGGTGGAAACAACAGTGTTTTGAACCTCTGCTCACGCCCGGATGGGCACAAAACTGGGGGATGGAGTTAAGGCTGGACACGATTTTCAGCTTAAAGGTTTCCCCTGCAAAGGAATCCGTTCACTGGAAATAAACTGGTGTTTTCAGAGCATTGTGATGGTGCAGCCCGAGGTTTCTGGGCAGATTGTGGGGTTGTGTAATGAAGCAATTCTTCAGACAGTTCTGGAAAAGTCAGCTCCTCATGTTCACCCTGGATTTCTCCTGTTCTTATTTCTGATGTAGAAACCTCACACACAAACTATGGATTTTCACTGCTTCCAGAGGAGAAATATGGGAAGATGGTGAGGTCACCACTAGAATTCTGGGTCTTTACCCTGTTTGAAGGGGTAAGAGCTGCCTGTTCAGCAGGGTCAGGTGGTTTGGGTGTGGGAATTTTCTCTTGGAATTTGGGTGGGTTTTCTCTTGGAAGTGAATTTTACTGGGACACTTCCAGCCTGGTGTCGATGTTTCTGGTGTCAGGGTGATCTTTCAAACATTCCCAAATGGATGTGGAGGCTCCTTCATAGCTTCAGAATAAAATCAAGGAGATGTTGGCATTCATTAAATGAAGGAAGAAAAAAGGCATTTAAGGACTTTTATGAATGAGCTATGGCCCATAAAACTTTTTATAACCTATACTTTCTGGTGGAAGATAGAAGAGACCAAAACTTTGAAGGAAAATAAGTTTAAAAGCCCATTTTGATCTGATTTTGTTTTTTAAAATATTTCAAGTGTCCCAATGAGCTTTTTCAGGATAATTTAATTTTTAAAAAAATAAAGTAAATCCTATTATGCTCTTCCTAACACAGTCCAAAATACAGTTGGACAGAACTTGGAGCTGGTCTGGTGGAAAATGTCCCTACTCATGGCAGGAAGTTGGAACTACATGATCTTCAAGGTCCCTTCCAACCCAAACAATTCCATGATTTTATGATTCTATGATAATCACATTTAATCATGGATATATATATATATATTTGTATTTTTCATTTTACAAAGTTGTTCTAAAAATGAAAAAATTCCTTCCTAAGAGATACATGGAAATAGCCATGGGAAAAAAACCAAACTGGCTGTTGGGTAAATAGGGAGAAAAAGTTGGCAACATGTCCTTTATAAGCCAGGAAATCAGGCAAAATAGCAAAGCAGAGCTGATTCTGGTGGGCAAAAAGTGAAGAAATTAGTTAAAATAGTCACAGGATCTGAAAGAGATGAAAGGTGGAATAAACAAGAGACAAAAATTTCTGTGAGAGTTGCCAGAGCAAATAGGTTTGGGGTTTTTTTTTCTTTAAAAAAATGAAGGTTGGATGAGACATTGAGCAACCTGGTCTGTGGAAGGTGTCCCTGCCCATGGCAGGGGGTGGAATGAGATGGTCTTTAAGATCCCTTCCAACCCAAAACATTCTGGGATTCTGTAAACCTTCAATTTTCAAGTATTTTGACTTACTGTGATAAACCCCCCAAACCTGGCAACACCTTTTAATCACCTGTAACTGAGAAGGGAGGCTGAGCTGGGGCTGGGAGGTGACCAGGAGAAAGCAGGGAAGAAGGGGAAGGGTGAGAGGAGCCCATCCCCAACCAGGACCCTGAGGAATGAGAGCAGGACAGGCAGGAAAGGGGCTGTGGATCAATCAGACACGACCTTGCAGGAAATGCTCTCCTGGAGAAGAAACAGGTGGGATGGGGAGAACGACGAGATCATTCCTCCTGCTCCTTTCCGCCCTGGATGGTCCTCTGCTGGCTGAGAGGCTGCTGGCAGGAGAAAGACAATCAATTGCTCCTGGTGTCTGCTGGGGATTGGAAGAGAAATACCAGCCCTGAATTGCAGCACGGAAGATTTAAGTCAGATGTTCAGAAAAAAACGCGCTGGTGCTGAAGAGAGAGGAGCAGTGGAATAAATCTCCTTGGGAGGCGGCAGAGTGGCCAGTGTGGGATGATTTTAGGAGGAGGTTCAGTGGCCAGTGTGGGATGATTTTGGAAAAGGTTCAGTGGCCAGTGTGGGATGATTTTGGAAGAGGTTCAGTGGTCATCCCTCAGGGATGCTGTAGATCTGCGGGGTCCTGCCCTGGGCACGGGAAGGGATTCAGTGGTACCTCGTGTCCTTCCCATCTCTTGAGTCCTGCACCTCCAGAGCCTTTCCAGGGATTCGCTGTGGTGTCGGGCAGGGACGTGGCAGGAACAGGAGCTGGGGGCAGAGGGGGCTTCCCAGACTCCCTGAGGGAAGGGGGAATACAAAGGCTGCTCGTGGAGAGCAGAAAGCCACCAGACACAGAGTGAGGGTCCCCAGGGAGCTCCAGGCCCTCGGCCCTGGGCTGGGTTTGTCTCCAGTAGCCCCAGGGCTTCCAGAGAGCCAGACAAAGGCCCCAAGCCCAGGAATGAGGCCACCAGCACTGCTCCCACAGCTGTGACACAGCCTCCTGCAGTGGCTGCAGGTGAGGCCATGGAGAAGAGGATTCCAAAGCCCAGAGCCCTCTTCCATCTGTGGATTTCCCCACCAAAACCCCCCAGGGAAGAACGCCGGCTGTGCTCCTCCCACACCTGAGGGGAGATTTCGTCCCTCTCCCTTCAGCAAGTTGCTCAGAGATGCTTCAGTGTGTGGACAGAGAGCTGGGACTACGGTTCCTAAATATCCAGGAGGAGTTTGGCCATGGAATGGTGCCGAGCTGTAGCATCCATGTGTGTCAGAGGGACCAAGAAGTTCTGTGTTGTTCCTCCCCGCCACACTGGGGTCAGCGGCTCGGGACTTTCACAGAGCTCTGGGATGCTGGGAATAAAGAGATGGAGCACTTTTCCAAGGGGACAGAGAAAAAGAGACAGAGTGAGGCAGGGAAAGGAGGGGCCGGGGAGAAAATGGGAGAGAGAAAGAGAGAGAGAGTGCAGGGAGGAGGGGAAATGAAAGGATATTATTTTTTTTTTGTATCTGTCATTTCCCTGCTATCTCCCATATGACTTCTTAATCCATCAGAATGCTGGGAAGATAATGTTTTGGGCGAAATAACATGAGAGAGAGGATAGACTCCCAAGGACCAATATCTTTATTGCTCGGAGGATAAACGGATTATGTCAGCCATTTTCTGTTGCTGACAGCTTTTCTTATTAACCGATTTTATTTTTTAATCTTCCAGGGAAGAAATATGGTTTTATGTCACAATAAAACGCCGGTCACATCTAATTCTGCCCTCAAACAAACAGATTTCTGAAAGCCTTGCAGAGAAATTTGAAATAACTTTAAAGAGGGGGTTTTTGGATAAAGTCTTTATCCAGAGGCTTGTTCAACCGCAGTGTAAAAGGTTTAGAGAGAGTGAGAGAGGGAGTGAGAGAGAGCGGGAGGGAGGGAGAGGGAGAGAAAAGTCCCTCACAGTTGTTTTTTCCCGGTTGATCCCTATTAAAAGAAACTCTTCATTGTGGTGTACTCAAGGAAATACAGCTCAGACGAAAGAGTCCCATGAATGTTAACAAACATGGCCATTTGTGTGGCTTACGCGCCGCGCCGGGCTTAGGGATGTTGTGCGTGACACCCAGAGAATGAGGGAAGCATCATTAGCATCCCAGCAACCTGCTTAGCCGCTGCTTTCACACTCCCCCCTTTTGATCTGACACTTTTTTCCCCTCAGTTTTGCCGGGATTACTGGGAAGATGCTAATAAAGTATCACAGCGGCGGAGGCAGCGCGATAAGAAAGTCAGCTCCGGTGAAACTTCCCGCTTGCAGAGCCGGGCAGCCCTTGGACTTGTTGCTGCCTCCCCAGAGCAGACCTGGAGGTGGGGAGGGTTTTGTTGAATCCCCTCTTTTCCTCCCCCTCGCCCCCCAGAAAGCCCCTCTGCAGGTGGATCCTGCGTGTTTTACGTGCGTCTCCTGTGAGGGTTTAGAGCAGCTCGTGGACGTTCTGTTCTCCATGGACTAAGGGAAATGGAGGGGAGCCAAACCACGGTAAAATCTGCTGCCTTTCCCCACAGAAGGGTTGCCCCTCTGCTTTTTCCCCTTTGTTTTTTTTAGGAAACACACCCTCTGCTGCTCGGAAATACTGTCTTCACACAGCAAAGGCTTTGAAAGTCTTGATGCACATACCTGGCTCTCAGCACCCTTCTTTGGCACCCTGACGACCCTAAAACACCAGCTGCCATCCCAAGGAGTGCCCACAAGGAATTAAAGCTCAGCAGCATCTCTCAGTGCTGTCCTTCTCTGGGGTTTTCTGGGGTTTTTTTGGCTGTAAGTTCTTGCTGTGCTGGGCCCTACACAAATGTGTCTTTGCCGGGTCTCCCCCTTTCAAAGGGCTCAGAGCCTGGACAAAAACAATCCACAGCTTTAGTTTTACCAGTGACATGCACTCAAAAACAAATGCCCTGCCTTCTCCAGGAGAGGTTTTCCCAGCATGGAGGTGCTGGAAGGGAATGTAAGGAATGGAAGTGTAAGGGAATGTAAGGAAACAGCTCCCTGGGCATGGATGACCCACACCAGGGTGAGGGATGGTTTGAGGGTCACCAATGCTGCCCCACAGGGTTTGCCAGCGTGGCACAGGTTTGCTGGCACCAAATGTGTGCTATCTGCATTCCCAGCGTCCTCCCCCTGCACCTCCTCCTCAAGCCCAACCTCTGCCTCAGCCCAAAATACTGGGTGTTCAAGGCCAAGAGGGAGCAAAGCAGAGTGACTTTGCTCCAACAGGCTGTGGAGCTCCTGAGCTCCATCCACCAGACCCCATGGATGAGGTAATATCCCAACCTGGGATCTTTTCTTGGAAATGGGTACAGGAATAACCCCCTCAATAATTAGTGAAACACTCCCCTCCCCCTAAAATAGAGTTTAGGCTAATGAGGAAAGCAAGATGAGGAAGTTCATCCAGCCTGTCCCCAGCAGCTGAGGACTCCCATGGTACTGGATGGGTGCCAGGAGCTCTCCCAGATTTTGGGATGCTACCTTGGTAACTGCTGTGGCAATGGGATGACCCTGTCCCAGGCAAGAGCAAGACATCAGGGTAGCAAAGGGGTCACAGCCAGCCCAGTTCCTTGCTGGAGATGCCGCTTTCCTCATTGACTCCAGAGGATTCCTCACCTCTTGGATTTTAGGAGGGATTGTCCCCAAGAGCAGTTCAAGTTCAAGCTGTCTCTAAAAAGTAATTCTTGTTGCTGTATCTTTTTCCCTGGCAGGGAGTTCCCCATGGGCAGAGCACAGAGCACAACAATATATTTTCTTTTTTTTTCATGGAATCACAGTTTGGAAAAGCCCTCTAAGACCATCGAGTCCAACCTGTGCCCGATGCCCACCTTGTCACCGAGTACCACATCCAGTCTTTCCTAGGGCATCTCCAGGGATGGGGACTCCAAAACTCCCTGGGCAGCCCCTACCAATGCCTGACAGCCCTTTCCAGGAAGAAATTCCTCCTGATGTCCAACCTGAACCACTCCTGGTGGAGCTTGAGGCCGTTTCCTCTTGTCCTGGCACTTGTTTCCTGGGAAATGAGGCTGCCCCCCACCTTGCTACAACCTGTCCTCCAAAACAGGGAGGTGGATCCAGCAGGAAAGGTGGGCAGATGTTCTCCAGAGATGTTGCATCATCATGGCTTTGTATGAGACAAACCATTCTGAGCTTCATTCTGTGATCTCCTCTTCCCTCCAGAACGTGGGACACAGCGGGATGGAGCCTTTGGAGCAGGCACAACCTCAGCCATGGGGATATCAGGTATCAAAATGAAAGGAGCTGAGCTTTTCTCTGTGGCTGCCTCAAGGTCAAAGTATTTACTGATGACCTTGACCCCGGGCTGGGAATTTGCTGAGGAATTTGGTGCTGGGTTCCTGCAGTCCTGCTCAGGAGCAGCATTCCCTGGGCAGCACAGGGTCCGTGTGGAGAGGAAAGCACAAGCCAAGCAGAGACCAAATAAAGCCACATTAATCCCGGCTCCATTAGAAACACAGGAAATAAATAAATGCTGTTTTCAAATGTGGAAAAAGAAAAAAAAATCAATAGAGAAAGAAATATTATTTTTAATCTTCTAAGAGGTTTTTACAAACAACAGGGAGGGGAAAAATTGAAAGCCATGAAAAAAGACTTGCCAATGTCCTTTTAACCTTTATTTATTATCACTCAGTCCACATCAGCCCCTGACTGCAAGATAATTTGGAATTTCATTTTAATTTCAATGTATCACATAATTCAACACAGCTTTCCACTTTTTTTATTTTTTATTTTTTTTTTTGTACTGGAAACTTTAAAAATCTCTCTATAGGAAATGCATCTGAAAAAAAAAATAAAACCACCCCACAACATAACCCTTCTGCAGCAGTTACTTAATTTATAACATGAAAAGGGTTTGTGCTAAAATATGATAAAAATAAAATCAACAAACTTCAAAAAAGGAATATTCCTTAATAACATGCTTTAGCTTGAAGGGTTCCTGCTCCTCTGCTTTTCTTTGGCTTTGTCTGCTGCTCGCATTGGAGTGGGAGTTATTTTGAGCCCGGCTTTTCGGGAGCCTGGTGCTGCACGTTGGTTGGATGTGTTTGATGGCCTGAGTCTGGCTGGGGGATGAAGGGCTGGTGGCACCAAACAGGGACAGGCAGAGCCAGCCTGGGGGGCATTCCCTGTGGGCATCGTGCCCCAGTCCCCTGCCCTGCATGTGAGACTGGATCCAACGGCAGATCCTCGACTGTCACCAGAGCAGATCCTGTGTTGTCCCAACACCCTTGTCTGGGGGGTTGGAGAGCTCTGTCCTTCCCTCCCGGCACCTCCAAGCAACCACAACCAGGCTGTAGGTCCCCTGGATGCTGCTCCTGTTAGAATCCATCTTGAGTTGGAAGGGACCCACAAGGATCATCCAGTCCCACTCCTGGCCCTGCACAGACACCCCAACAATCCCACCCTGTCCCCGAGAGCATTGTCCAAACCCTCCTGGAGCTCTGGCACCCTTGGGGCTGTGCCCACTGCCCTGGGGAGCCTGGGCAGTGCCCAACCACCCTCTGGGGGAAGAACCTTTGCCTGAGATCCAATCTGACCCTGCTCTGGCACAGCTCCAGCCATTCCCTGGGTACTGTCCCTGTCACAGAGGGCAGAGACCGGAGCTGCCTCGTGAGGAAGCTGCAGCCCCCGACAAGCTCTGACCTCTGTCTCCTCTCTTCCAGATTAACAAGCCAGTTGCCCTCAGATGCTCCTCATACGGCTCCCCCTTGAGACTCTTTACCTTCCTCGTTGCCTCCTTTGGACACTCTCCAATGGCTCAATCTCTCCCTGATTTGTGTCCCCCCAAACTGCCCCAATGTTGAGGTGAGGCCACCCCAGGGCAGAGCAGAGCTGGACCATCCCCTCCCTGATGCCCCCAGGACAGGCTTGGCCCTCCTGGCTGCCAGGGCACTGCTCACTCAGGGACAACTGGCACCCACCAGGACCCCCAGGGCCCTTTCCCAGCTCTACTTTCCAGCCTCTCATTCCCAGTCTGTCCATCCATGTGGGGTTGCCCCATCCCAGGGCAGAAGCCAGCACTTCTCTCTGCTAAACTTCATACAGTTGGTGATTGCCCAGCCCTCTGATTTGTCCAGGACTCTCTGCAGGGTGTCTCTGACTTCCAGGGAGTCAACAGCTCCTCCCAATTTAGCATCGTCAGCAAACTTGCTCAGTGCATCCCTGAGGTGCCACTGCCTCCCCCCAGCTCCAAGGTCAGGGTTGGGGGCAGCCTGGAGAGCACTCCCTTCTGCACGTGACCACATGCATCCACATCTCAACCCATGCCCAATAAAACCTCAAAGGAGAAGCTTGAGATGAGGTGGGAGAGAAGAAACTTCTTCATACAAAGAGCCCCCTTAATGGATGTCTCAGCCTTGGGCTCATTTGATGCCCTGGAGCTCCCTTGATTGCATCATTTTTCTTGCAAATCATGGCTAATTTGTAAAAGAACTTCCTTGGCCCTGTTCTCTTTTTACTACATTTTTATTTTCTTTACAAATTCCAGAGCATTAATTTAGTTAATAGGACCTGCTGCAGGTGGTGCCTTTTGCCTGGGATCTTGGCACAGGCTGCGGGCAGGACGCATCTCATATTTCCACGTCAGATCCCCTCCACAGCCGTGTTTATCAGGGAGCTCCTGAAGTGTCAGGCACAAAAGGGTTGTTTGTACTCCAAATTGCCTGCAGGGAAGATGGCAGAGACCTGGCAACGAGCAGGTGGACAATAAATTGTCTTCCCAAGAAAGCTGCACCCGAGTCCTCATGGCCGCCCCAACAGAGCTCGGAAGGGTGGGGGCTTTTCCAGTGAGACCTGGAAAGAGGGAATAACCAAAAATGCTGTTTGGCAGTGTTGTCATCGATGCCTGGATACAGGGACCACTCTGTGTCATGCAGAAAATGTCACCAAGGGGTCCCTGCAGAAGTGGTACAGGTGTTTTTACTTGTGGCCTGCCAGGGGGGAGGACAAACTCAGGTTTTGGCCGGGTTGGCTTTCGAGCATGGACTGAGTGAGGCCAAAGGGGCCTGTGGGAATGAAGCCCCAAGGACATGCGCTCCACTCTGCTTGAATCTCAGCCAGCACTCACCTCCTGCCCTGATGTTCAGGTGTGGCCGTCCCTCCTCTCCTTGCTTCTCCCGCGGCTTTGCAAGGAGCTGGAGGAGCTCTGCAGGCATCTGGCTTGGAGCTGGTGCTTGCCCAGGCCCTGAGCACCAAGAACTCAGAGATCACAGCACCATTTAGGTTGGAAAAGACCTTCGAGACCACCCATAGTCAGAAGCAAGAGCTGACATCCTGAGGCAGTATTTGCCTTGCTCAGAGGGAAGACCTTGAGGTCAACAACAGGTTTGTCATCAGTGGATTTGGACAGCAAGAGGGTGAACTTTGCTCCATCTGGGTGATCTGCCCAACAGATCTCTGGGATGTTCAGGCTCAGACAGAAGGATTGATCTTCTAAATAAAAAGGGCAGGTAGGGGCAAAGGGACCATAAAAACTGCTGGTGGCCATTGAGATCTCCAGCTCCCTGCTGGGTGAAACCATCTGTACCAGAGAACTGAGTGCTGCAGGTCCAGGGCTGAGGAAAATGTTTATCCCAAAAAGCAAATACTGCCCTTAACTCTCCAAAATAGCACTGCTGAGGTGGAAATTGGCTTAATCTCTCTTCTCTAGTACATGTTCACTTGTTTACTAGTCTCAAAAATATTCTTGGGAAAATAGGCCTGGACAACAGGTTTAAAGAGGTGCTAAAAACCCCAACAAGGCTCTGAAGGAGCCCCATTCCTGAGCCCCGTTACCAGTGTGTCCCAGACTGACGTGTCTGGGAGGCAACCAGTCTCATTTCTGCCCAGCTCCAAGCCTGTGGCACATCTAAACCGAGAGTAAAGAAACGAGATTTGGCTGAAAACGCCGATTTCAGAGACAGAAATGCAGCTTTTTGAATCAGCAGAATTATCCGTGAGCAAATCCCCTTTTTATTGCATCAGAAACCTGTGGGAAAACGGAGAGTTTTTAGAGGTATCAAAAGAAATCATTTCAGTGTTCAGATCTCCACGGTGCCCTCGATGAGCGAGACAATAAAAGTCGGCGAAACCTGAACTTTTCCTTCATTTTTCTCTGGATTTTTTATTTTTTTTCTGTCGTCAGGGGAAAGGTTTTTGTTCGAGAGGTCCGTAAAATTAAGAAGAATCGTTTCAGCTCAGGAGCTGTTACACTTTGGGCTGATCAACCTGCACCAAGCCCAGCAGAGACGGCAATTTCATGCAATTATTCTCCCCCACGCCGCACCAGCGCCCGGTCCGGGAGCAGAACAGCAAACTCATCATGCCCTATTTAGCAAAATGTTCAGTGCCAACGCGAAATTCTGACCCTCACATTTTATTAAAAGGATTATATCTTAAAGCAAACTACTTCAGTCCCTTAGCTGGCTTCTTTCTGTGAAAACTTTCAAGACAATTTTGAGGACCGTGGCAGGATCAAGATGAAACAGTTCTGCCTTTCCGTCTTATTTCTCCCAGCTCGGATCCGTGTCTTCCTCTGGTGTGTCCCAGCTCGAGGTGTAAGCCTTGATTTGCAGAGGAAGCATCATTTCCTCTGGGCTTTTAAGCAAATGTAGGCAGTTAAACAGCCACGGGGGCAGTTCTGGGGTGGAAATGGGCTCAAACAGGAGGCCTCCACCAGGTGGAAATTGTTCCCATGAGGTCACTGCACAGCCTGGAGAGCCAGAAAGATGTCTTCAAGGCCAGTGGTGCTGGGAAGGCAATTTCACCCCAGATTGGGTTTGTATCCATTCTAGCTAATCATAAAAATATCCTGTTGCCATTGTAAAGGATTGCATATGTGTGTCGCAGGGGAGGGCGGGGGGGCCACGTGTTGGGGTAGATTTGATAGAAGAGCTTTGTGTCAAATGAATAGGTGGGTTTATTATAGACTTCCCTTGCTCCAAGCTTCAGATGAGAGAAATCCTATAATCCCACCCTGCTTTAATACTGGATTAATGTGGATTTGTTAATAAAATGCTGGTGAAATCGAGAATAATTTGTAATTAACTCAAACTTCTACTCCCCGCATCATTTGGAATATTTTTTTAGTAGAGATGAGGGATGGTTCCCGCAGCCACACGAGCTCCAGCAGAGCACAGAGAGGGGGAGTCCTGCTGGAAAAAAAGCCAGAAACCACTGCTAGAGAGCAGCTGGACCTCATGGCAGAGGAAACTCCACCCAACCAATGCTGAATATCAGCCACGGCTCTGCACACCTCGGGGAACCAAGCTCAGTCACCAAAGCCTGCTCAGGTCCAAGATGTCAACACTTGTGAGGGTCAAACCCAAACCATTAACCTCCAAACCAAGGAGTGCACAAGCAGCTGGGTGTGACAACAAGCAAGTACCACATGAACAGTACAGAAATTACTTAGCAGATGTGGCAGATCCGGAATCGCAACATTAATATTGCCCAGTTAATTAACATTAATACTACCCCCTTAATAGATGGAAAGCCCATGTACTGTGAGGATGGATTTCAGACAAGATCCTTTTCCCATCTGAAGTCTCTACAGGCACAAAGAAATAGAGGATTTGTCCCACCAGATGGGACTGATAGTTCATCCATCTCCAAATCTTGGCTCTTGCAATGATTAAAAATGAAGTAAAGTGATTAAATAGTTCAACTATGCTACGAGGTAGAAGAAAGGAGGTCACAACAACCCCCTGCAGCTCCAGGCTGAGGAGGAGGGGCTGGAAAGCTGGGAAAGGACTTGGGAGTGCTGGTGACAGCGGCTGGACATGAGCCCAGGTGTGCCCAGGTGGGCAGGAGGCCAAGGGCACCTGGGCTGTGTCACACCCAGAGTGAGCACAGGCCCAGGGCAGGGATTGTCCCCCTGTGCTGGCACCACTGAGGCCCCCTCCAGGGCTGTGTCCAGTTCTGGACCCCTCAGGAAGGACATGGAGGGGCTGGAGCGTGTGCAGGGAAGGGAACGGAGCTGGGAAGGGTCTGGAGCAGCAGGAGCAGCTGAGGGAGCTGGGGGGGCTCAGCCTGGAGAAAAGGAGGCTCAGGGGGGACCTTCTGGCTCTGCAACTCCCTGACAGGAGGAGGGAACTGGGGGGGGTCGGGCTCTGCTCCCAGGGAACAAGGGACAGGAGGAGAGGGAACGGCCTCAGGCTGTGCCAGAGGAGGGTCAGGTTGGACACAGGAGGAATTTCTTCCTGGAAAGGGCTGTCAGTCCTTGGCAGGGGCTGGCTAGGGAGGTTTGGAGTCCCCGTGCCTGGAGGTGTCCCAGGAAGGACTGGACGTGGCACTGAGTGCTCTGGGCTGGGGACAAGGTGGTGTTGGGTCACAGGGTGGCCTTGCCAGCCTCAGAGATCTTTTCCACCCTGAACCATTCTCTGATTCTGGGAGAAGGTGCCCTTTATTCTTCCGTGGCAAAACCAGCTCCCAGGACTGAGTCTCCCTCTGCCAGGGAACCAAACAGACCCAGTACAGCGATGCCCAGCACAGGAGGGTAATGCAGAGAGAGACACAGCAAATCCTCTGGCTGAGCCTGCCAGAATCCCCTGGCTGAGCCTGCCAGACCCAGCTGGTGCCATGGGTGGGATGTGCAGCACTGACCAGCACTATCCCTTGTTTCAGCCTTTAGCGCTTCACCTGGAGCCCTCATCACCACCTGCCCTCTCCTGCCACTGGAAACTTCCCAATCACTGACCCCCAGCACAGTGTTCCCCCCGGATCAGGCTCACCTACAGCTGGGGCAGGGGCCAAAAAAGCCCAGGAGAGCAGGATCTGTCCTTCATCTTCCTCAGCTTTGGGGCCAGCCAGCTGCCAACAGTGGATAACAAAAATAAAGATGATTTCTATCCTCCAGGCCAAGTGTTTTAAAGGACTCATAACCTGTAGTTAAGGCTTGATGTTCAAGAGAGGATTTGTTTCATCTTGGGCTCTGTCTCTCTATTTCTTTCTTGGCTTTTTTTTTCAGTCTGGACACATTATCCAGCCCAGCAGGAATGTTTTAATGGGAATTCTGTGCAGAGCAAAGCTCAGTAACACCCAGCAGCCAGTTATCCACTCAGTTTATAAAGCTCCTGGCCAGCTGGCCTGAAATTTTGGGCACTGTCTCATTTGGCAGTTATGCCTTTAACCTGTCCCAGCTGCTGTTTGAGCAAGTTTTCTCCTCGGTTAGAATGAGTTCAACTCGATTTGCCTTTTTTAAGCTGTGGAGGAAGGTCTGTATTTCAGTGATGGGCCTGCTGTGGCATTCCTTGATGGTCTCCTAAACTGCTTGGGCCTTGGATTGGTAAGGAAATACCAGCCAACCCTACCCCCTGCCCCAGGATTTGCTGCAAAATGCCCCTGGGGGAGCCCAGAGGACGCTGCTGGACACCACTCACAGATCTCTTCAGCTGCCTCCATCACTCAGAGGCCATTCAGGATTTCCCTGCCAATAACTGGGGACATCAAAAGTTGATTTTTTTCATATATGGGAACAAACTGCCTTGAGAAACTTTACCCTGTTTTCAGACTTGCAAACACCCATCAGCTATTCAGAAAGGTCAAAAACTCCCGGACTTTTTAATTGTGGACCTTGGCAGGACCTGAAGAGGATGGAAACCATTCTGTGAAGTGCTGCAGAGATCTCTCCTCCTCGGGGAACTTGAGAACAAACCACTTGGCCCCCAGCTGATCTCTGCTTTCATTTCTGTCCCTCATTGTGCGTGGAGGTTACACGAGGTGTTTGTGTCTCTCGAGTCCGTCTGGAGTCTCACCATTTAATTTGGATCATTCTTACAGGCACCTTTGTTGTCTGTATTCTTCATACCTTTGTTGTGTGCTGGATTGGGGTTTTTTTTCCCCCTTTTCCCTTCTGGCCCACGGATGGAAAGTCTTTGTCTAAGAGAACAGTTTGAAAGGTTTGGAGTTTGGATGGTATCGTGAGTGTCAGAAGTGCTTCCTCTTGAATGGAGAGATTTTTGAGTCTCTTGAATAGAGAGACCCAATAACCTTTTATTAGACCAACAGGTGGAAGAAATGGATAAGTATTCATGTGTATGAGCCCTTTTGTATCTCTTCAAAATTCACATTCTCTTTTAAAGACTTTGCTTGAAACAGTATTTACTCAAAACACCTTCTGTGAAGGGAGACAGACCCTCACTGCTGAGAGACAACTTCAGAAAATCAGATAATTATTCAGATTGGAAAAACCTTCTAAGATCCCTGAGTCAAACCATTCCCCCAGGTTACCATGTCCCCAGGTGCCACAGCCACGTTTTTTTGAACACTTCCAGGGATGGTGACTCCACCACTGCCCTGGACAGCCCATTCTAATGCCTGACAACCCTTCTGGGGAAGAAATATTTCCTAACATCTGACCTAAACCTCCCCTGGCACAGCCTGAGGCTGTTTCCCCTTGTCCTGTCCCTTGTTCCCTGGGAGCAGAGCCTGACCCCCCTCCTGGCTCCCCCCTCCTGTCAGGGACTTGCAGAGCCAGAAGGTCCCCCCTGAGCCTCCTTTTCTCCAAGTTGAGCCCCCCCAGCTCCCTCAGCCCCTCCTGCTGCTCCAGCCCCTTCCCAGCTCCGTTCCCTTCCCTGGACACGCTCCAGACTCTCGTGTCTCTCTTGAAGTGAGAACAGGTTCAAGAATGGGATCTTCTGGCCTCAAAACTAATTGGAGGGAAGGAGACTGGCTTAGCATCTTGCTGAGATATTCCTGGATGACCAGCAGTGCCAGAGCAGAGGTCCCTAGGGAAGGGTGTATGAAATAAAACCAGTGTAACACAGAGAGGATGAAGTATTGTGTTACTGATGTTTGGATAAGGCAAAAAGGATTCCTCTGAGTCAAGACACCCTTGAGAGAACAGGGTCCCCATGGAAGTGTCACCATCCTGGAAGTGTTCCAAACATGAGCAGACGTGGCACTCTGTGCCAGGGTTTGTTGGGCACGGGGGATTCAGGCAAGGGTTGGACTCGGGGGGATTCAGGCAAGGGTTGGACTCGGTGATCTCGGGGGTCTTTTCCCACCCTAATGATTCTGTGATTCTGTTCCTGAGAGATTCCTCCTTTATACAAAAGTCATCGTGTCCAGGACCAGAAGAAGGACAACATTTGTTTAAAAGACTCATTTTAAATCTCAAAATGCATCCAGCACCCTGATGTTTGTTTTCCTGTTTGCCAGGCACGTTGTGGATCGGAAGGAAAACCAGTGCAGGCTGAGTCCACAAAAGCTCTGCAAACCAGACAAAAAAAGACAAATTATTTTCTCTATCTCTATCATGGCTTCTCTTATTCATGTCGTCTCTAAATTATATGGCCATGATCTTTCTAATCTCTCTTTGCATGGACGTCTTTCCATGCCCTTAATAATTTCCTTTGCCCTCCCCGGGACCTTTCCCGTGTCTGCATTTCCAGACAGGGAGGTCGGAGTGGGAAACGTTATTCTGAGTGAATGTGGATCATACAGTTCTGTAATTCCATTATTCCATTACAGCCTTTTCAGTATTATTCCCTCTTTTTTTGAATACAGCCTGGCATTTCCTTGGTTTTCTGGATCATCAATGCATTTCAAGATTGTGCTGAGCTCCTGGCAAAGACAACCAGGAGTTGTAGCAATGACTTGGAAGTTTTGTAGCTTTGTTTTTTTAGTGGAGTTTTTTTGTTTGTTTGGTTTTGTTTTGTTTTTGATTTTGTGGTTTGGTTTTTTTTGTTTTGTTTTGGTTTTGGTTTGGTTTTCGTTTTTGTTGTTGTTGTTTGGTTTTGAGTTTTTTGTTTGGGTTTTTTTTATTTTGTTTGTTTGTGGTTTTAAAGTTTTTGTTGCTGCTGCTGTTGTTGTTTGTTTGGGTTTTCTCTTTTTCCCACCAAGATACCCTACTTGGCTCCCAATTTCCTGAAAACTAATTCTCAGTGCTCGGAAGGGCAGGTCCTTTCCTGAGGTTGGTGCTGAGCTCTCTACCACGGGATGGCTGAAGGACAAACACTTCTTGGCAGTTTTGCTTCTCCCACTCTCTGAAGACTTGGTTTGCTGGCAGATTTTCTGGTTTTTAAAGTTGGAACCACCCAATTTTTTGGCATTCCTTGGACTGCCTGGGGCTTGCAAAGCTCTTTGGAGGAGGTTCTTATGGGTGATGAAACAGGCAGATAAAAAGCCAAATGACTTTAAAAAACACTATCCTAGAACTAAAATTCTCTCCTCTAATTATTGTCAACATAAACTGAGTCATTCTCACTTTGTAACAGCCTAAGGAAAATCTCTTTCCTGAAGGAAATGTGCAGGGAAGGAGTGGGAGCTTTACTTTTAAAGTTGACTTTTCTTCTCCAGGACAGGAGAGGAAAGATCCAACTGGCACCTTCAGCTTCTTTTCCTTTTTATTTGCTGAGAATGAATTGAGTGGGGGTGTGTGAGAGACAGAACTTGGAGAAAAGGAAATTTGAGCTTCCCTGGGCTGCCAGGAAGGCCTCTGCCCTCCTGACCACCGTAACCAGGGGCTCTGAGGGGGCACTGGACATTTCAGTGAGGTTTTAATGCCCTTAGATTCAAGGAAGGACAGGAATCACAGAGTACCAGAACCACGGAGGTTGGAAAAGACCTCTGAGATCAAGTCCAACCTGTACCCAGTGCCCACCTTGTCCCCCCGCCCAGAGCACTCAGTGCCACGGCCAGACCTTCCTGGGACACCTCCACACCTGGGACACCTCCACACCTTCCTGGGCCTGTTCTCACTCTTTCAGAGCAGAAATTCCTCCTGATGTCCAACCTGAACCTCCCCTGGCACAGCTTGAAGCCATTTCCTCTTGTCCTGTCAAACGAAGCTCGACACATTTGTGGCTCAAACTGAAGGACCAGCACTGCAGGCACAGGGCTCAGAGTTTTGCTTTGCTTGGGTCCAGGGTTCATCAAGAGTTTGGAGTTCTCCTGACTTTAATTTTATTGCAGTTAAGCAGACAGACACCCACAGCTCGGGGTTTTGGGGAGCTGAAAGAAAACCAAATCAAAACATGTTCTTCAGTATAAAAGGTTCCCCGTGGTTTGGGTTGGGGAGCTGGTAAGATCTCCTGCACCAGCCCCTGTTGGAGGGGATTCCCAGTGGTACCAGTGAAGGCACAAGGACATGAGTCAGATCACACATGTGAATAATTAAATTAATTAATTAAAATAGCCATGCAAGAAATGAACTCCTCAGACTGACACCTCTGAGCCCGGGTTCCACGTGCTGGAGTCAAAGACCTTGAAGGTTTTGGTGTGCAGAAAAGCTCCTGTTTGGTGACACAGGCAGGAGGGCACCCCGGGGGGAGTTGGCTGCCTCGTGCCACCCCTTCCCTTCCCGAGTTTTTCGGGGACGGCTGGGGAGCACTTTGTTCATCCCAAGTCCTGCTGCTTCAAAGGCTGAGCCTACGAGCAGGGAATGACTGAATCCCGGGTCTAACGATCGAGAGACTCAACATTCAATTAGGCAGAGTTCCCAAGAGTGCCTGACCACAGTCTGCAGTGCTGTAGGAGGACTCCTTAGGACCTCAGATCAGACCATCAGCACGGCCAATTAATGCTAACGCTACTGGCCTTGTTAATTGTGATGAAGCTCCCCAAGGGGAACGGGGCTAAATGAGCAATACATATCAAAGAGGAGCTGAAAAGCCATTCTGCATTATTGTCTCTTTGTTGATTTGAGGAGGACGTGATGAACTAGGTACTAATTACATTAAAAAACACTGTTTTCGAAACCAATCTCTCCTCTAATTAATGGCAACATAAACTGAGTCGTTCCCGTTTTACAGCAGCCTGAGCAGTGCAGTCACCGAGGGGAACACGCGGAGCAGCTCTGGGATGTGCAACATTAACAGAGTTTCACCAGGGAGATGGAAATTTCCAGTCCCAAAGCATGGAATGGAGACACAGGTACCATCAGGGTCCCTCAGCAGCATTTCATGGAGTCCCACGTCCTTCCACCGGCACGACCATGTGTGTGCGCATCACACAAAGCAATTTTTTCCTCGGCATCAGGAAAGTTCCCCTTTCCACTTAAATGGCTTTTTTTTTTTCCTTGATTCATTTTTACTTTATTTTATTTTTTTATTTATTTCCCTTCTGTATCCTTTTCAATCTGGAAAGTGACTTGGCCTCTCTTCCCCCCATCTATTTTCCTCCTGCCACTATTCAGTTTAAGGCATGAAACACAGAACTAGATTGAAAGCATTCAATGGCCATTCAATCGGAGAAGAAAAGGGCCCCTCAGAGCTTTATTAGATATGAAGATCCACAATAAAAATCAATTTCTGCCTCTTTATGCAGTTTAAATGACAAAGCACCCACCCATTCTGCAGCCATTGTGCCCGGGAAATGTAATTCAGCGCCGGAGCCGGGACCAGAACAGCACGGACTCGCTGACCTGCGCCGGCAGATTCCGATATGATACAGACCTTCCCAGATAATGGGAGCCACTTCATCTCACCGCGGGAGAGAACAAGTTATCTGATATCTTGGAGGGTTAAAAGGCTATGTGGGCAGCATTTTTAATAGCACTCTAAATCAGCATCTTTAAAAACACCTCTGCTTTTTTTTTTTTTTCCCCAGCACCCCGCTCCTCGCTTTTTTCCGCGCGTCCGTCGGCAAATCCCAGCCGGGATCTCGGCTTTGCTCTTTGGGGGAGAGCCTTTCCCGGGCGCTTGGCTGCAAGTGAGCGGATCAAAGCGCGAACTTGACTGCGAACATCGGCGTGACGGGCGGGAATCGCTGCCGGGAGCGTCTGTGGCTCCGGGGATGAGCGAGGGCTGGGCAGGGCTGGGGCAGAGCTGGCACATCCCGCGGGAAGGGGCTGGGCAGGGAACGAGCAGCGTCGGGGCTGTCACGCTGTCCTGGGATATTTGGGTTGGAGATCAGGGAAAGGTTCTACCCCTAGAGGGTGGTTGGGCACTGCCCAGGCTCCCCAGGGCAGTGGGCATGGCCCCAAGGCTGCCAGAGCTCCGGGAGGGTTTGGACAACACTCTGAGGGACAGGGTGAGATTGTTGGGGTGTCCTGGGCAGGACCAGGAGCTGGACTGGATGATCCTTGTGGATCCTTTCCAGCTCAGGATATTCTGTGATTCCCTTATCATCTCCTTAAATCACTATTGCAACCAGTTACTTCCCACTCCAAAAGATAACTTTTTGTTTGAATTCCACTAAAATCTTGGCCTAAATTGTGTCTAATAACAATATGTTCCTCAGAAAAAAAAAGATAATCCTGTGTGTAAATGCTTTTTGCAGGATTTTTTAGCTTTTCTTTTTATCCTTATATTACAGAAAAGGGGCAGGAAGATACTGAATGCACTTGTTGCATATATTCTAGGGTATAGGCTATATTTGATGTATATTCTGTGCCATATAGATAAAATCTGTATGTATATATTTATTTTATATATTTGATATATATTCTATACCATATATAAAATCTGTATATATATATATATTTATTTTATATATATTCTATACCATACATATCTATAGCCTACTTAGATTGCATAGTAAAGTCTACTTAGTTACACAGAAATTTTATACTGACAATTACGTTGATTCTAACACTCACAGGCTTTGAAAGCTAAGCTCATTTTATCAAAAATTAAAGTAGGAGAAAAAAACACAGAAGGAAAATGAAGTTATGACAATCCCAGGAGTCCCTCTTTTTCCTTTGGAGAAGGAAACTCTTCCACTTGACATCCCAAACCCACTTATTTTTTTTTTAAATTCCCTTCTAAAACACACCACTGAATGATGTCACGGTGGAAATGAACGGCTTTGATGTGTCTCAGATGAGTCTGAACCCTTCAGTGACTGACTTCAAAACTTCTCAGGGCCTCTGTTTGTTTGGAGCAGGAGGAGCTCTGGATGCCGAGGTGGAATCCGTGTCTTCCAGCATCTCTGGCCAAAACTCCTCCCTGTGTAGCACAGGGTATTTTCCATGATTTGTAATTCCTGCTATTCCCCCTCGGCCTCGTGGCAGCTTTATCTTAATGAAGATGTTCTGTGTGCCTCTGGCAAAGCTTTCGTGCTGCCCCAGGATGAAATGTTTCAGCAGGGAGAAGGAGTTTGGAATTGGAGTGGTTTACAATTGTAATTTGATTTTGGAAGTGTTTCCGCGTGTTTACAAAACAGCTTTGAGACTTCCCCTCCTTGGGAGCACATCTGTGTGTGTTCCCTGGGAAGCACTGCCCTTCCTGGATGTGGATGGACCTGGAATCTGCTGGGACCCACTGCTTGTTCTGTGTCCTGGAGCACCAGGGGCCTCTTAGCACTGAGCAAGTGTTTTATGGGGAAGGGAGGCCTGTGAAATCCCTGTGTCCCCAAAAGCAGATCCCTCAGATAAATCCAGGCACAAATTTCCATGTCAGACTGATGCAATTTCCCAAAGAAAGGCTGAAAGCTGCCCAGAGGGTGGGAGGCATCCCCTGGCTCTGCATGGAGACGTACCACCAGAGGTACCACCACACCCCTTTCCTCCTTGGGAGTGTCCTGAGACCTTCTCAGGTCCCTCCCACAAAGGGACCACATGTCTTGATGTGCCAGTGGCTGGAGGCCATCCCAGCCAGCTGAGTTATTTGGCAGTGGTGCTGTTGGCTGTGCAGTGTGCTCTGCAGGTCTTGCCCAGCTCTCCAGGGATGCCAGCAAGATACACCAACATCTCCTGTGCACAGCATGGAGGAGCAGACACGTGGTATTAGGGGTTTTCCATTTGGAAGAGGACCTGGGAATTACCCCAGTGCTGTGACAGAGTCATGTAGTGGTTGCTGTCTCCTTAGACAGTGATCTCCTGGAGCTCTCACTGCAGTAAAGTGTCTGTGCTGCCAAACCCTGGGAATGGTCCTTGCAGAGGAAACAAGGAGGGAAAAAGCACAACAGCATTGTCTGGGAACAAAAGGCAGGTGTGTCACCTCAGATTCCTGGGGACATGCCAGAGGCTGGGTGTGAGGAATGCCAGACCCATCTCGACTCAGTTCTTTGAGCAGTTGGAGGGAGGTGGGGAAAAACATGTCTGAGGTTCACATGGGTGAGGTTCCAGCACAGCTGATCTGGGACAACCCTGCACCAGCTCATGAGATGCTCATGTTGGGAAGGGCAGGAAAAAGTGTGGGCAGGTACATGGATGTGGCACAGGAAACTACTGGGACATGGGAGCAGGGGAAAGAATGGGACTGAGTCTGGACTTGGTTCAATACACTCAGCACTGAAAGCCAGGATTCCATCTGGGCAAAGCCAGAGTCAGGATGTGATGGTCCAGTCAGGACCTGCAGGAAGGAGATGGAGGATGTCCAAGGATATTAGAAATACAGGACACTCAGCCCTGGATGTGGGGATTTGTGACCAGGAAAGCAATAAATTTCCCTGTAAAAGGGAAAATGGGGAAATCCCCAGGAGGTGTATCAGGGGATTAAAGGTGAGGGCCAGGAAAGGGCTGCTCCCATCAAAGGGCAGCACTGGCACAGGAGCAGAGTGAGAGAAACAGCCCAGAGGAAGTTTAGGCAGGAAATCAGTGACCATCAGAAGATCCACACTCTGGAAAGGCCTCCCTAAAAAGGCCGGAAACTCACGGAAGACCAAAGTTAAAAAGAAAAGGAAATAGAGATTACAAAAGGGATAAAATTAATTTGTGGGCATTAATGGTCCCGTTCAAGCCCATAATCCTGTGGCACAAAAAGACCATGTAAAGAAAAAGGAAGCTTATTTTTTTGCACATGTATGTGTGTGCATATATATATATATATACACACACATAAACTCATAGTGTTTTTGCAGATGGACTATCATCAATATAATCAAGGTGAAAGCCTTCACACACTCCCTGCCCTGGAATGCTCCAGTGACAGAAAGCTGGCAGTGGGATTGAAGACAGTCCCATTTTTTTTTAAGCAGACTTTTCTCACGTTTATCATCTGTCACCGTTTCAAAACCTGTTGGGAACCTGCTGCAGGAGACAAAAACAGACCTCTGGGTAAATGGTGTGGTTGGGCAGAGCTGGTTTTGGCAGAGCTGGGGATCTGGTGTGGTGAGGCTGGAAATCTTTTCCAGTCACAGCTTGCTCACAAACTCCTCGGCATGGGGATACACCTGGACTGCAAGGAAATGCTGGGGGCAGTTTTCCTGCTCTCCTCTGTGGAGTGAGAAGGCTGTAAACCCTCCTTGCTGCTGCTGAAGAGAAATCCCAGAGACAGCTGGGTCTCAGCATTCCCAACCTGCTAAGTGCTGGGCATGGCTGAATGCCAAGAGACACCAGGGAAAGGTTTGACTGCAAGCAACACCCCTTTGTAGGCAGATTTTTGTGTGCCCAGCAGGAAAGCATCACAAAACTCTCAAAGAGGTTGCTTGGGGTATTGGCAGATAAATCAGCATCAAGTGTTTAACTGGGAATGGCTGGAGCTGTGTCGGGGCAGGGTCAGGTTGGATCTCAGGAAAAGGTTCTTCCCCCAGAGGGTGGTTGGGCATGACCAGGCTCCCCAGGGCAGTGGGCACAGCCCCAAGGCTGCCAGAGCTCCAGGAGGGTTTGGACAAGGCTCTCAGGGACAGGGCGGAATTGTTGGAGCTGTGCAGGGCCAGGACCTGGATTAGATGATCCCTGTCATTCCCTTTCAGCTCAGGATGTCCTGTGATTCCGTGATCCTCCATCCACACATCCTCCATCCGTGTGCTCCTGGGTTTCCTCAGCCTTCCCACTGGTGCACCGTGTGTGTCTGAGCTCCAGGAGAAGAGGGACCTGTGGTATTCATGACCAGAGGGATCTGGACAAATCACTCTTGCTCTTCTGTGTAGACTACAAGAAACAAGCCCCTCCAAAGGCAGGAGCAATTGTCACACACCAGTGGTGGCACTTCCAGAGCTGTTTCAGCTCCAGCTGCTCTTCACTGAGCAGCAGTGAAAGTGCACGGGGGTGTTTCCTTGATGAAGGGAAGATCTTTTTTTCCAGCTGTAGCACCAAGCAGCTGTTTGGTGAAGAGATAAGATCAGGGCCTTGCTGGGAGGCAGCCAGGTCTGGTTCAACCAAACCCAGCTGTTAAGAAACACCCACAGCAAATTCTGCTCCCTGCTCCTGCTGCCTCATGTCCCAGGAGCTGTCTTGTCTCTGCTTGGCTCCTGGTCCTACTCCTCCCCCCAAACCCTCCAGGCCTGGGCCCAAAAATCCCATCCATGGTATGGCAGGCTCAATCCATCCTGGCTCTGTGCCCCTGGCCCCATCCCAGGACCAGTCATCTGGCAGAGAACCCCTGCAGACAACGGTGATTCAGCCCTATATAAAACAGGAAAAGGCAGAGGCAGAGTGTGACAGAGCATCAGGCAAGACAGGGAAGCATCAAGATTGACTCCAAGTCCCAGACTGGAGGTCCTAAGACACAACAAGTTTATGAATTTAACTGTGTGTGGTGTTTATGCAGGAGACAGAAGTTGCTGGCTGGTGCCATAAGACTGTGGAAGGAGTTGCAGAATGTCTTGGGAAATCATAGAATCACAGAATGTCCTGGGTTGGAAGGGACCTTAAAGACCATCCAGTTCCAACTCCCTGGCAGGAACAGGGCAGGGACTAGCCCAGGTTGCTCCAAGCCCTGTCCAACCTGGCCTTGGACACTTCCAGGGATCCAGGGGCAGCCACAGCTTCTCTGGGCACCTGTGCCAGGGCCTCCCCACCCTCCCAGGGAACAATTTCCTCCCCATATCCCATTTAAACTTACTCACTGGCAGTGGGAAGCCATTCCCCCTTCTCCTCTCACTCCACACCCTTTTCAATAGTTTCTCTCCATCTTCCTTGTAGCTCCTTCAGGCACTTCAAGGCCACAATCAGGTCACTCCAAAGCTTCTCCTCTCCAGGCTGAACAATCCCAACTCTCCAGCCTTTCCTCCCAGCAGAGCTGCTCCAGCCCTCTGACCACTTTGGGGCCTCCTCTGGACTCTCTCCAGCAGCTCCATGTCCTCCCTGTGCTGTTCCCCAGGGCTGCAGGAGCTCTGCAGGGGGGTCTCCCCTGAGGGGCAGAGGGGCACAATCCCCCCCTGCCCTGCTGCCCACGCTGGGGGATCAGCCCAGGGCACGGGGGGTTCTGGGCTGGTTCATGTCCAGCCTCTCCCCCACCAGCCCCCCAGGCCCTTCTCCCAGGGCTGCTCTCGGTCAATCCAGCATGAGCTCCTCCTTTAATTTACTGCAGCTTGATTAGCAAAGTTTTCCTCAACTTTTGCAGCTCATCCATAGCCAGGCAGGTATTTTTGTGCAGATGTTTCAAAGAATATTAGATTAAAATTAGCAAGATGCTTGTGCATTGTATTGAAAATTGGTTGAGCCTGGTCCTCATGTGGTGTCCTTGCTGTGCCAACCAGTGGCAGGTCAAGAGCTGGTCCATGATTACTTGTGACGTCTGGTGCAGATCCTGCTCCCTAAAATACAGTGGAATGGTCTTTACCTTTTTTTTTTTTCCCAATGTGAGCAGTGTCTGAGATTTTATTTCCTTTGAGAAGATTTCTAAAAACCACTGCTCCAACAAACCCTCTATTCTTCTTCCTGGGTCTTCAGCTCTAGCATGGAGGGGTCTAAAAATGATAAGAGTTGTTTAATTAAAAAAAAAAAAAAGAAAAAGAAAAAGAAAGAAGCAATGAATCAGCTTCAAACAGTAATATCTGCCCATTTAGAACAGAAGAAATGGAAAGATTAATGGACCTTAAGAGCAGATCCCCTGGCAGGCTGAGTACGGAGCTGGGGAACCCAAAACATACACAAAGGGATTAAATCAAACGCAGAGAAAACCTAGTTGACTCAATTATTCTAAAACTGATGTTCAAGTGGAAAAAAAGCCCTGGAACTGGACAAGGGCAGAATTTGGCTGGGTGAGGTATGTGAAGGGAGCAGCTCCTCACGTGAGTCCATCCAGTTCCCCAGTCCTGTGGATCCAAAATCAGAGACCCTTTGGGTTTTTCACTGTACTGTGCTGGTTTGGGCTGGGGAAGAGTTAATTTTCTTCAGAGTAGCTGGGACAGGGCTGTGTCTGTCGTGCCCAGTGGGTAAAGCTGGGGGAGAAAGGAAAAGCAGGGGTGGTGCAGAGGGATGGTGTTTGTCAGTGGATGATGTTGGCCAAAAGGCAAGAGTCTTGATTTGACAGAAATGTGTGTGTCAGGTTCTGCTTTCCCAAAAGCCACACCAGGCATCTTCTTGATGCCCCTGAGATCAACTTTGTTGGTTGAATCTGTAAACACAGCCTGAACCACCCCAAAGCAGGACTTCTTTGCCACCACACCCACAGGCAGGTTCAGTCCTGCTCCTGGAAGCCACTGGCTCGAGAGCCCCAGGCAGGGCACCCCCCCCCCCGAGCCCCCCACCTGCTCCTGCCACATGCAGATCTTCCACGTGCTCTTCCTCCCCTAAATGGGTTTTCTAATATCCTCATCCCCCCTCCCCAGGGGAGGGGAAGTGGGGAATGGTTTATTTATTTAGACCAGTTTGCTGCCTGATCAGAATTACCCGTCTGAGAGGGGGATTTGAATGGCACCTTATCTGAGGTCTTTCTCCCTCTATTTAATGCTTGAAATCAGAGGCTTTGCTGCATTTCTTTATTTTTCTTTTTTAATTACACAGGAAAGAGAAAAGGATTGAACAGGAAAGTTAAAATAAAATTAAAAAAAAAAAACCACAACCCAACTTTAAAAGTACAATGCGAATGAAAAATGATGGTTTTACTCTTTGCCTTAAAGTAAAATAGCTTTTATCTTTTTTTCCCCCCTTACAACAGCCTCCTCTACCTAGATAATGCATTTGGTTAGATTTATTTGCTCAGCCCAGAAAACTTGACACTAAGGGGATTATTTAGTTTTAGATTCGCTGTAGTCCATAGTAATAGCCAACAGGGAAAGGAATGAAGCAGCGATATTAGCAGGGAGATGGGAGGGGAGGGTGGACGGGGGAGGGGGTGGCAGGGACTGCAGCTAAGCAAAACTGCTTGCATAAACACCATTAAGAAGATTTAGACATTGCTTTTCTTATCATCAGCACTCCTGGAAGAAATAAAAAAAAAAAAAAAGAGAGAGAGAGAAAGGAGAAAGGAAAAGGGACAGGCCCTGACTTGCTGTGCCTGCGTTTCCATCAGGGTTCAATGGAAAATAAACCCAGCCCAGGGTCCGTCTGCAGCGACTGTGCTGAGCTCTCCCAGTTACCCCCTCATGCTCCCAAGGAGACATTTGTTCCACGTGTTAAGGGGAGGAAGGAGCAAGTCCAAAGAGGAGGAAACACACAGACTGGGCCAATTTTATCCATATCCATGAGAGCACATTTATTTCTCTGGGAGACACTTGGGTTTCCTTTGTGCACTCCCAAGGAACACGAGAGAGAGGTGCTTGTGAGGGACATGGCAAACTCTGATGGACAGAGCACCTGGCAGGACAGCTTTGGGAACTCTGTCCCAGATCCACTGGGCACTGACTCAGTGGAAGGACAGAGTGAGGAGCATCAGCTGGGGACAGGCAGGAGAAGGCTCTGGGAACTTTGCTGTTCAGCATGGTTTGGGTTGAAAGGGACCTTAAAGACCATCCAGTGCCACCCCCTGCCATGGGCAGGGACACCTTCCACTAGCCCAGGTTGCTCCAAGCCCTGTCCAACCTGACCTTGGACACTTCCAGGGATCCAGGGGCAGCCACAGCTTCTCTGGAAAACCTGTGCCAGGGCCTCCCCACCCTCACAGGGAACAATTTCTTCCCCATATCCCATTTAAACTTACTCACTGGCAGTTTGAAGCCATTGCCCCTTGTCCTGGCACTCCAGGCCCTTGGAAATAGTCTCTCTCCATCTTTCTTTCAGGTTCCCTTCAGGCCCTGCAAGGCCACAATCAGGTCACCCCAAAGCTTCTCCTCTCCAGGCTGAACAATCCCAGCTCTCCAGCCTTTCCTCCCAGCAGAGCTGCTCCAGCCCTCTGACCACCTTGGGGCCTCCTCTGGACTCTCTCCAGCAGCTCCATGTCCTTCCTGTCCTTCCAGAGCTGGAGGCAGGTCTCAAGAGGAAATGTGTGGGAAACCCCGAATGCTAGAGGGACTTTCCAAGAGTCTGGATCAGGCCATGGAGCAGCAGTTGTCCCTTCAGGATGCTGGTCCCCCTGACAAGCATGTGCTGGTGCCACTCCCCAAAATGGCACAGATCCAACCAAAGAAGGAGGGACACCCTGGTCTTGCCTAGGAATGGGAGGTCAAACTGCTCCTCTCTGTTCCCACCATGACTGTTGTGACAACCTCTAAGCCTGGCAGAGGCTTAGACAGAGAATCACGGAATCATTAAAGCTGGAAAAGACCTCCAAGGTCAACGAGTCCACCCGTTAAACAGTGCAACACGCCTCAGGAGAGCAGATATGAATGAAAAGGTTATTTACTGAACACAGGGAGTGAGCAGATGAGCAGATGCTCAACCCTCTGATCTGTTGGTGAGGTCACCATGAGCAGCTCTGAGTGTTTCCTTGTGTGAACATGGGACATCCTGGAGAAGGGGTGGGAATGGCTGACTGCCCAAGTGCTCAGGGGAGCTGGGAAAGGTCTGAAGCCATTGGAGAGTGTCCAAAGGAGGGAACGAGGATGGGGAAGGGCCTTGATTTGGAGCCGTGGGAGGACACTGAGGGCACTTGGTGTGTTCAGCTGGAGCAGAGGAGGCTGAGGGGAGACCTCACTGCAGTTCCAACTGCCTGGGCAGGGGCAGAGGAGGGGCAGGGACTGAGCTCTGCTCTGGGGGGACCAGGGACAGCACCCAGGGAAGGGCTGGAGCTGTGTCAGGGCAGGCTCAGGTTGGATCTCAGGAAAAGGTTCTTCCCCCAGAGGCTGGTTGGGCACTGCCCAGGCTCCCCATGGCAGTGGGCACAGCCCCAAGGCTGCCAGAGCTCCAGGAGGGTTTGGCTGATCCTCTGGGGCACAGGGGGCGACTGTTGGGGATGTTCCTGTGCAGGGCTGAGGGTTGGGCTGGATGGTCCTTGTGGGTCCCTTCCAGCTCAGCACATTCTGTGATTCTGTGACCCAGTCACTCAACCCCTTCCCTTCCCAGCTCCCACTGGAAGGAGCAGAATCCCTCAGCTGCCACTCCAGCAGCTCCTCCACCTGCTGTATTTCTCTGCATCCCTGTGTCAAGTGTCAGTGACAAAAGCCCCGAGTCAGCACATCCCAGCTGCCAGAGCAGCCCAGGAAGGGAATGCAGATGCTATTTTGGAAGTTACAGTGTTCTGAGTTTTAAACAAAGCGTCCAGTGCTGAGGAAGAGACATAAACCTTCACGCTTCAGGGCACAAAACCTTCCTGCTACCAGGCATTAGGAGGGAAAGTGTCCTTGGAGGCAGATATTGTGGAGCTCCCAAAGAGGAATTTCATATCATAGAATCATGGAATCACAGAGTGGTTTGAATCGGAAGAGACCTTAAAGCTCATGTCATTCCACCCCTGCCATGGGCAGGGACACCTTCCACCAGATCAGGTGGCTCCAACCTGACCTTGAACACTTCCAGGGATAGGGCATCTTCTTGTCTTTTACTCTCTGCAAGGTGGATGGAAAACCCAAATTCAGTTTCATGAGGAATTCTGTGGCTTTGGCTTTCATTCCACAGTGCTGTGAGACAGAAACCTTGTCAGTGCTTCATTGGAAGAGAACCTACATGTCTCAGAGAAAGCACATGTGAGAGGGAAGAGGCCATGTAGGAGAGAGGAAATTCAAGTTGAGCTGACTAATCCATGACACAGAAAGAATTGTCACATTCCGAGTGACTGCTTTAACCCAGGGGGTGACAGGTCAACTGAATTAACTCTGGATGTAAGACAACTCATGAGATGACTTCTCCACTATTTTTCCAGCTGCACATCATCCTGGCAAGTAGATTATTTGATAATCACAGTTTGTGCCTCTTTGCTTTTATTTGATGTCCCAAGAAAGCATTTGCAGCAAGGAGAATAAAACTGGGGAGTAGAGTGGGAAGTTGTTTTGAGACCTGTGGTCGTTGTGGAAGGGATGGAATAGTTTAAGCCCAGAGGAAAATACAATTCGCTAATTCTTTAATTTCAGGAAATAACACCTTTCCCTGCTGATAATGCTTATAAGGTCTTGACAGCTCTTGGATCAAAGCAAAGGGAACATCTCCTTCCCTGAATTTCCACATATTCTCGCTATTCCGCCCATCGCCCTCAGCCTCCTTGGCCCTTCTATATACACAGAAAACTCTGTGCCCCAGAGCAGGTTCCTGACTGGGTGAGGAGAGAAAATATTCTCCAACTCCTTGGCATCCTCTGTTCTTTGCAATCCACCTTGCTCTGATGTTCTCAGTCATATCTTGAAGCAGAGGCATCCAGAAGTCCTGTGCCTTTCCAGGTTTCACAGAAAGAGAGGAAAAAGCAGGAAAGGTCCCAGGTGCCCAGAGGTTGCTCAGGAGTGGCACAGGCTGGGCCCTCAGGGATCAGTGGTCCCCTGGTGTTCTCCCTGTGCAGGGGGCCCAGACCACCAGCATTGTCTCAGGGAGTGCCTGAACCACTTCTCCTTTTCTTTTCCTAGAAGCATCATTTCCATCTTGCCTGCCTTGAGCTCCAGCCAGCTGCTTTCCATCCAGGAGCTTATCTCTGGCAGGCACAGGGACACCGTGGGACAGGGGCTGCTGGGGCTGCCCAGAGCAGGAAAGCTGGGGCCCAGCAGCTGCCCCAGGACACCAGAGCCCTTGGTCTTTGTTATCTCCTTCCAGCACCAAGTTCTGTGCCCAGGCTACAAGATTAGCTGTTCTCCCACAACGGGCTGCTGTGGGAAGGGGTTATTTCTTTCTTTTTTCTGGAGCTGTTGTTTTCCATCCCTGGCTAATGTTGCTGTGTTTTCTCTGGCTCTCAGCACAGCTGTCTTCTGCAGAGCCTTCAGAACAACCCATCCTCGAGCAGGTGATGTATTCAGCTTCTCTCCACCATGACTAAAGCCTTCTGCATCTGCAGCCTGAACTTCTCTCACTGGCTGTTGAGAGCTGTGTCTGTTCACAACACGTGGTGCCAAACTCATCTCCTGCCACAGAAGAGAACAAATAAACCCACAACCCCCCCATGGTGCCACTCAAGCAGAGTCACCACCCACCTCGTGTAGTCTTTTGAGTGCAGCACTGGGATGTGTCAGGGATCTACTGGATCCCATTGCAGCAGATCCCGGTGGGGAAGTGCAAGGGCACTTTTCATTCAGTGAGATTCTTGAGTGTGATATGAAAATGCTGGTGAAAAGGTAGAAATAATGCGTGTCCTGGCGGTTACCAGCAGTGGAAGACACCAGGGGAATAAAATCTGGGAATCTAAGGATACACCATGGCAGCAAGGTGGATTGGCTGCAGCTACAGCCACCTCCCAGCTCAGGTGACAAGGACAAACTGGGATTGTAGCAAAAGGATGGGGCATCCTGCTGAAAGGTGAGGAACAGCAGGGTAAAGGCAAAGTGCATCTGCCCCAACCCACAGCCTATGCAGCACAGGGCTCCAGCTGCCTGGGGGACCTTCTTTGGCTGCACCTCTGTCTTCAGGGGGAGTGGGACACTTCTCAGGAGACCTCAGACAGGCTTGGGGGTGGGAGCAAAGCATTCCTGACTATGGAATGCTGGTTGTCTCCCCAAAAATGAGGAGCAGCTCCTCGGAACACAGACACACAGCTGAGTTTCCACACGCTGTCGTTGTTCAAGCTCAACCCAGTGCTGCCCCAGGGCTGCAGAGCTCAGCTCCTGCTCCTGCTGCCTGTGCTTGATGGAGCATCTCCAGGTGGGATTGGAGCCCCTCTGGTCCTTGGGCTCTGTCTGTGTGAGCTGGGCTGGGTTTATTAGTTTCACAGGGTTTTTTTGTCTCAGGGCAGAACCTGTGGTGAGGCCACACCAGAGTTCATGGTGGTCTCACTGACTGATTCCCTCTCAGCCACAGAGCAGCAGCTGGTGGGAAATTAATTGTGTGGCATACATTTACAAGTTAATTGAAGTTTCACTGGGAGGTGGGAAACCTGCATTTGATAAATAAGAGAAGGAGGCACCAGAACATGCTTTCCCTGCCTGGCCTTAGCTCTGGGGTTCTTGTCTCCCTGCAGTGATCCCTGGCTGCTCCAAAGCAGGTCAGGGGCCCTCTGTGCTGAGTGAACACACAGCAAGAGGCACTCACTGCCTCAGGAACTGCACAGCTCCCAGCTCTCCTGGGGAGGACAGAGCAGATTCCCTTGTTCCTGGATGATTCCAGCCCTGATTTTTATTTTTGGGGCTTTCTTGGTAAGATTCCATTAGCAGATGCTTCAGCCAGGCTTGAAGCATTCTTGGTACCTAGAGAGGGAATCCTCTGATTTTCCTCTGGGAAATGCCTTTTCTTCATAGGTCCCTGTTTGCTGTATCACAGCCACCTGCCTCTTTTTTTCCTTAGGCAGTTGCCTCAGTTATATTTTTCTGGATGGGCTTCACCAGGAGGGCTCCCAGATGAATGAGCAGAAAGCAGAAGATGTCCAGCAATGGGTAAACTGTGAGGGGAGGGAATTTAATACCCAGAGTCACAGGAAATGAGAGGCAAGTGCATTCACCTGCAAACATCAAATGAGCTGCACTCCAGGAAGCAGTTTGTCTTCTACTCCAGGTCCCACCTTTAGCAGGGGCAAGAAGGGAAAGTATTAAACCCCATCATGCTCAGAGTAAGAGATCAGAGGAGGGCAGAAATCAGACAATTGCCATATAGATGAAGCAGCTGGACACAGTTTTGGCCTGTTTCCACCATCTGCAAGAGGCTTCAGAGCTCTGGGAAAGGCTGTGGAAGGAGGTGTCAGCTGGGTATTAAATACAGAATTGAGTTGGTCAAGAAAGGGAGTGAACAAAGTGAAGGGGAGAAGCATCAAAGGAGGAAGAAACACCCTTTGCTGGATGGGCAGTGCTTTCAAACCTGGGTGTTCCTGGTGTTCCAGGAACGAGAAGGAATTCAGGATCCCTGTGGAGGGGACAGGATCCAGCACAGGGGCCAGAGGTGGCCCCGGGCTCTGGGAGGGTTCCAGGCCATCAGTAAGATGTGGCTGCAGGTGAAGGTCTTTATTCAGACAACCTGAGTTGGCTTAATCTGTGCAAACTGAACTCTTGTCCTGGTTCAATCATCCTTTTTTGGGCTTTACACCTACCCTGGCTTTTTGAGCATGTGTTTGAGCTTACACAACCTTCCTGGGTTGGAGGAACTCATGAAAAAGTGAAGTGGAGCTTCTCCCACCCATCCAAGAGCATCCTCTGGCAGGCTCAGGGCTGCCTTCCCCTGTGTGCTCCACATGCTTTCAAGGCCAGGTTGGACAGGGCTTGGAGCAACCTGGGATACTGGAAGGTGTCCCTGCCCATGGCAGGGGGTGGAAAGAGGTGAGGTTTAAGGTCCCTTCCAACCCAAATATCCCATAATTCCACTGCTAATTTGGTAACAACAGGAAGAGAAGTGCCACAAAATTCCTACTGAGTTTTACGTATTGTTCTGCTCAAATATCTATTTTATTTGTGCATTTGTGAAGGGCAGAAGCACATGGAGAAGTACAAGTGTGTGTTTCAGCTTTTAATCTGTGCTGGCATGGATTTTATGGAATTTGGCTGGATAAATGGCCTTTCCAGAACACCTGAGTTACCCACATGTTTGTAAAGGGTTGAGTGCTCTGTGTACTGGTTGACATTAAATGATATTTCCTTCAACGTGTAGAACTGGATGATGGAGAGGAAAAACACTCTTAAGGATCCTCCTCTTGGGATGAAGAGGTATTTCAACTGTCTCTTCAGCTGAAGAGGTGTTTCAGCTGCCAACACTTCCACCATAAAAAGGTGCCAAGAATTCCCATGGCCTGGTCTCCCTGGTGGCCCGAGTGTTGTCCCAGGGGCAGAGACCCATCAGCAGCCAGGCCAGCAGGAAGGACAACAGCTCTGCAGCCCCATGGCTGTGAGTGTGGGCAGAGGAGAGGACCAGCATTCCCCGCTCTCTGCACTTCTGTTCCAGCTTTTCAAAAGGAATTTTTTCCCCCCAGCTCTGAACCCAGAAACCTTCAGCCCAAACCAGGTGTTTCCCAGCTCTGTGGTGTGAAGAACCACCTATTTTGTTTCCAGTTTCCAGTGTGCCATGTCCTAAATTCCCTCAGTGCCCTCCTGAGTTTCTGTGCTGGAGGAGGCTGCGTCTGATTTTATAGTCTTGAGCTGAAGCCCCTTCCGAGCCTGAGAAACCCCCAGATGTGCTGATGGGCCACCAGAAAAGCTGCTGTTCAAGAAGGCTCACTAGATAATTTTTCAAATATATTTTTAATGATAAGGAGCAGTTGCTGCCACGTTCTCTGGCTGTTACCTTGGGCAAACCATTTAAACCTTCAGCACCCCGGCTCTTCCTCTGTGAAGTGGGGTAATAACTCTGCTCTCATCTCGGCTATTTGATGCCTCGGGGCACAATAGTCTTTTGCTATTTCTATGCAGAGTGCCTTCTGCCACAATTATTGGCATGTAGACAACACAGGAGCATGGAGCTGGGCTCTGTGAGCATTTGGGGATTTTCCCTCGGGGGTCCTGCCTTTTGAACAGCCCCTGTTAATCCACCTGACTCAGGTAAGGGCTCTCTGCGGTGCAAGACAGTATTTCCTAAAATTGCCTTAGCGATGGTGAAGCAAAAGAAGGGGGAAAAAACCCTGCAACAAAGCCCCTTTGCCATTCTGCAGCAATGGCATTGATATTCTCAGCTATTGTTCCAGATCTGACAATAATATAAAGTTTAGAGGCGAAAGGGGTGGGCAGAGGGGGCAGAGAAATCAAAGCAGACCATTAGGCTGAATGGTTATCAGGGCGGTTTGCTCCAGGCAAACGGTTAATCCAGACCTGGGAGAGAGCACTGGTAGTTAAAGCCCTTTAATGGCCTAAGTCCTATGATAATTAGTCCTGCCCTGGAGGTAGCTAAGTGAGCTACTCCAGCCTGAAATGGAGCTCATCCACTGCTGAGGCCATAATCCTCTGTGCACAATGAGAGCTGAACTAATTCACTGAGTAAACACTTTCTCAGTTACTTACACGCTGTCTTCTTTCAGCCTGACACCAAATAGATTCACTTCCAAGAGCTGCAAAGAAAATCAACTTTTTTTTTCCCCTCTCCTTATTTTTTTTTTCTTAAAGCAACTGATCTTAGTTGAAATGCATTTGGATTTAGTATCCAGAGGATAACCTGGACAGATATCATCTCCTTTCTCCTGGCATCACACAGCAGCTCCTTTATTTTAGTGCATTACAATGGCAGAGAGCAGAAAGGCATTTCCCCATCTATCACCTGCTCTTTTCTCCTGCCTGTTTCCAGGAAAAGGCACTCGCTGGAGGAGAGCAGGAGAGTGTGTGAGGATGGAGAAGAGCAGGAAGGTGTGTGAGGATGGAGAATAGCAGGAAGGTGTGTGAGGATGGAGGAGAGCAGGAGGGTGTGTGAGGATGGAGAAGATCAGGAGGTG
>NW_020884902.1:8992691-9023005 GCF_003945725.1 Corapipo altera
TGGAGGAGAGCAGGAGGGTGTGTGAGGATGGAGAAGATCAGGAGGTGTGTGAAGGTGGAGGAGAGCAGGAGGTGTGTGAGGATGGAGAAGAGCAGGAGAGTGTGTGAGGATGGAGAAGGGCAGGATGGAGAAGAGCAGGAGGGTGTATGAGGATGAAGAGCAGGAGGGTGTGTGAGGATGGAGGAGAGCAGGAGGGTGTATGAGGATGAAGAGCAGGAGGTGTGTGAGGATGGTGGAGAGCAGGAGGGTGTGTGAAGCTCACACACAAATTCATGGCTCTTCCCACCCTGGAGTTCTGTGCTCTCAGCTCACCCGGTGGCTCCAGGTGGGGAAGGTGGTGTGGAGGAAGAGTGAATTGAAGTGGCAAGGAAGGAGACACCAAATATCTTCAACCACTGCAGATGACACCCGTTTTTCCCACTTTTCCTTCTTTTTGTTGTCGTTAAGAAGTGGAATTATACTTTGCCCTCTGTAAGGACGTGCCAGGAGTGCTTGGGCTCCTCTGGGGGCTTGTCACCCTCAGAAGTGACCATGACCATTCCATGGTCTTCTTCTCAGGTCCCCCCAGCCCTGTCCTGTTTCCAGACTCACCTGCAAGACCCAGCTCTCAGAGGGCTCCACATCCCACTAAAGCCTGGGAGAGGGAACCAAGCAGGGAGCAAGGGGGGTGGAGGTGGCTCTTCATGCAGGAATGGACCACATCAGATCCATTATCCCAGTCATTGTCCCATTTGATGCCCACAGTCATGGAATCACAGGAGGGGTTGGGTTGGGTTGGGTTGGAAAGGACCTTAAAGACCATCCAGTGCCACCCCCTGCCATGGGCAGGGACACCTTCCACTAGCCCAGGTTGCTCCAAGCCCTGTCCAACCTGGCCTTGGACACTTCCAGGGATCCAGGGGCAGCCACGGCTTCTCTGGGCAACCTGTGCCAGGGCCTCCCCACCCTCACAGGGAAGGATCTGTTCCCAATATCCCATCTAACCTCATTGCTTTTAGGGGTGAAGAGGCTTCACTTGTTTATCTCTGAGCTCTTTGTTTAGGCTCTTGTTGGAGTCTCCAGAGAGACCTGGACATTTCTGGACCATGTTCCACTGAGCTCTGTGAAGGCACTTTCATCTCCCTGTGCTGGAAGGTGAGTTTGGACCCACCCTTATTGACACTGTCACTGCCCAAGGGCAGGAGGGAGAAATCCCACCCCATAGGTGGTGCTGAGATTGATTTAAATCAAATGACACCCTTTGGGGGGTTGACTTTTGTCAACTCTCTGCAAGTTTGGATCAAGACATAACTGCAAATAACTGTTTTTGTGATTCACTGCCCCCCAAAGGCTCCCTTGGATGCTTCCTGAGGATCTTCCACCCCACTGGTCAGGATCTGTTGACTCCTGTGTTCTCCTTACACAAGGACCTCCACGCTCGTGTAGGTCAGAGGAAGTTTTTGACCTTCAAGGTAGGAAAGATTTAATTTGTTTTTCCTTCCAAAATCTTTCCCAAAGAAGGATTTTTTGATGGTATTTGCTGACCTTCAGTAAGAGAGGAAAGCATAAAGGCAACTATCTTGCCTTGATAGAGGAAAAGTCAAATCCTGATCTAATTTTGTATTTCCAAAAGAGACAGACAGGTATAAAAGGATCTGCCAAAGAGAAGAGTCTCACAATCAAAGGAGAAAAACAATAGACTTTGTGTCTTTATTGGATATTTAAACGTACCAAATTCATTATCAACTGGAATCTGGCCCAGGAAAAGAAATCCCAGGAAAAAAAATATAATAAAAGCTTCATCAGTGCTCTCTGTGCTCTGCCAGCAGTTCTGGTTTCATGAAGACCAAGTCATGGTCCACAAGAGAGGACAGGCCAGGAGGGGAGTGGAAGGGGGGTTCAGGCAGGGCCCAGCCCATTCTTTGGGGGGTGTGAGACCCCCCTCAGTGATGGGGTTCATCCCTCACTCGTGGCTGGGTTTGCTGTCCCTCTCCATGTGAATGGTGGAGAAGAGCAGCGCAGACAGATTTCCTCACCCAGGCCCCCAGGGAAGCCTTTAGGATCCAGGAGAACCTGGAGAAGCAGTGGCAGCTGTGAGAGCCCAGGACCTGCAGACAGGGATTGCTCCTCTCTCCATCCCCAGCATGGACCCCCTGGCTGAGCTCCTCCTGTGAGAAGGGGGCTGCTGGGCTGGTCACTCCTGGGCTGCTCTGAGAGCACCCACGGGGCCCAGCCTGGTCCTCAACAGAGTGGTGACGGGCAGAAAACCCCACAACTGGTGTCTGGGCTGTCTGAAGTGGGAGATGAGGGCTGCAGGGCACACAGGCCTGCCTGGGATGGCTCTCCTGGCACCAAACCAGCTGTGAGTGCTGTTACGAGTGTCCCTTGGAGCCAGGAGGGTAAAAACCACTCTCAAGCGCATGTTCAGAGATATTTTCCTCTTAAGCAGGGAAAATAGAAACAAAATGGGGGGAGAAAGGAAAAAAAAACTAACAACACACCCTCTGCATCAGCAGCAGCTTCTGTCTCCAGGCTCTATGGCAATGATACCTCAACCCACCCATTCAGCAGCCCATTATCACTCCCCTCCTTCCATTATTCCCCTTCAACCTTATCAGATGAAAGCATCGTCTCAGACGCTCCAACTGGAGCCTTGTAATTGTCCCTGGTTGGAGCTCGATAGCACCTTGAACCGCCAGAGTAATCTCTGCCAGGGAAAAAAAGGTCTCTGCAAGGAGATGATGCAGAATTTGCCTGTGGCTATGCGGGATCTTTAATAGCTAACACTTTTCTCTCTCCCTCTCCCGAGCTCACAGATAAATGGGAAAATTCTATTTTATTTATTATTTATTTCTCCTCAGCCTTTTTAGGCTGCCTGTTAGGCAAGGAGCACAATATTTATTACGGGGTTTGCAATATTATTATTAGCAGCTCCTGAGGGCACAGGGTGGTGGAAAGGGAAGAGGTGGGTGGGGAAAGTATAATAACATTAGACAGGAGGTGTCTCTGGGGGAGGGAAATGGAAATGGTGTTTTCTTGGGCGTCTCTGTGTGAGGAGAGGATTGATTCTTCCTCCTTCCATCCAGGAAAGGTTTAGGCCTGGGAAACAGGAGTGCTTTTAGTTAGGAAAGGAGCCTTTTATTTAATTTTATGCTGGGAAGGGAATGAGGAAAGGATGCAAAGTCCAGTTCAAAGAGCAGGTGAGGAGGATCCTGGCGTTGCTTTGCAGCCCAGGTCCCACCAGCCCCTGCAGATGACCCAGCTCAGAGCCCAGAGAGCACAAAAAATGGGAGAGGAGCTGAAACTCTGCACTAAACCCTCCCCTAAGTGAGGACCTGCCTTAGGAGGTTGAAGGCTGCTGGTGGTGTGTTATCCCTTAAATTGATTGTTTCCTTCCAATCAAGGAGCCCAGGCTTCCTGGTGATGTGTGTCTCCTCCACTGACCTCTACATTTTCATGTTCCTGCCCCAAAATTGACTCTCAGGCTGCATTTTTCAGCTTTCTGTTGACAAAATGTCAGCTGAAAATTGCTGCCCATCGTTTAATTGCAGCCCTTACACTTGGGTGGCCGTAGCTGTGAGTTTCCATGAAATCTTCATTGTTATCTGGCCTTTTATTCCTCATGTTTACACCTGGTGGGAAACCCTCACTGCTTTTTCCTCTAAAGGTGATTGCAAAGGGGAAAATGAATTAGTGCCAGTTGTTGCTTTATGATGTGTATCTGGAAGGGGAGGGAAAAAAAGAGAAATCATTGAATTCTGAAGGTGTTTTTTGCACATTTTAACCCTGGACCTTGTGGACAAGTTATTTTTTGAGTTTGTTTGTTTGGTTTTTTTTATGAGTTATTCTGTCTTTCCCCAACATAATGAAAGATGGGAGTTTCATTAGCAACAATTTGCAAGGGGAACTTTTAAATTACAGAGAGTTTATTTGTTGGGTTGGGTGCAGAGGCCCAGCACCTCAGAGAAGCCACACGGCCCTGAAAATGCTGCAACACAAATTATCCCCTGGCAGATAGAAAATTCCTTTTCTTTCCCCTTCAAGCCACAGTGGAGGCACCACTAAAATCTATCAGTTGGCCTGTTTCCAGAGCGTTTCTAAGAGCACAAGAGCACGAGTTGTGATTATTTTGGTGCTAAGCCTGTCCCAGGAGATGGGATGGAGGAGCACTGTGGCATGGAGAGGCAGGATGTGAATCACAGCACTCCTGAGGATGTTCCCAAATCCATCCCCTCCCTGGGTAACCGCCTCCCTCTTGTCAAGCATCTCAAGTTTCAAATATTCCCACTGCAGTCCCGTTGACCGTGTCCCTCCTCCCAGCGTGGCTGTGCTCTGTCCTCAGGGGTGGCAGAAATGGTCAACCTCTGGTCACCTGAACTGGGGCATGAGAAGGATTCGTGGTGGATGAGAAGCTCCACATGTCTGGGCAAGGAAGTCCTGCAGCTCAGGAGGCCAAACGTGCCCTGGGCTGATCCCCCAGCGTGGGCAGCAGGGCAGGGGGGGATTGTGCCCCTCTGCCCCTCAGGGGAGACCCCCCTGCAGAGCTGCTGCAGCCCTGGGGAACAGCACAGGGAGGACATGGAACTGCTGGAGAGAGTGCAGAGGAGGCCCCAAGGTGGTCAGAGGGCTGGAGCAGCTCTGCTGGGAGGAAAGGCTGGAGAGTTGGGATTGTTCAGCCTGGAGAGGAGAAGGCTTCAGGGAGACTTTTTCAGTGGCAAAAGGAGCTCCATGAGAGCTGGGGAGGGACCTTGGACAAGAGGCTGGAGGGACAGGACAAGAGGGAATGGCTTTAAGCTGAAGGAGGGCAGATGTAGACTAGATATTAGGAAGAAATTCTTCCCTGTGAGGGTGGAACCGGAAGGAGTACAAGGAAGATGGAGAGAGACTATTTCCAAGGGCCTGGAGGGATTGGACAAGAGGGAATGGCTCTGAACTGAAAAAGAGTAGGTTCAGATGGAATACTGGGAAGGAATTCTTCCCTGTGAGGGTGGGGAGGCCCTGGCACAGGTTGCCCAGAGAAGCTGTGGCTGCCCCTGGATCCCAGGAAGTGTCCAAGGTCAGGTTGAATGGGGCTTGGAGCCACCTGGGCTAGTGGAAGGTGTCCCTGCCCATGGCAGGGGGTGGCACTGGATGAGCTTTAAGGTCCTTTCCAACCCAAACCATTCCATGATTCCATGATTCAATATTCTCTTGGGCTTCGGGGTGGGTGATTGTGATGGGATCCCATGGATCCATGATGGATTCTGCAGCTCAAGGTTAGGCTCAGTCAGAGCCAACTGAGATTTCCAGATCAGGGTTCTGCATTCCCATAGAAAAGCTGGGTCTATACAGCAGATCAGAAGAGTGACAAGTCCATCTATGAATCAGTCCCTTGTGTTCCTCATGGAAAGGAAAGATCTGTAAACAAACATATTTATTTTTTCTCCCTTTTTTTTTTTTTTTTTGCTTAGAACTTATTGGCATGACTTGTGATTGTGTTTTAGGATTTGTAAATCTGTTTTAGGCTTTGTAAATCTATTGCCTGACTTCTAAGCCAATCGACTGTTTCAGGAGTCAGTCAGGGAGTTAAATCTGATGTGAAGAGTCATGGTTTGTAAATCAAACTGCAGTTCTCAGGTTAGCTCAGAGGATTTATGAATCTGGATGGAGATATCTAAATCTGGTTTATAAAAGTACTGATTTATAACTAAACCCCCAAAGGTCCTGGCAGGTGATGAGTCAGGAGGTGTAAAATGACCATGGCATGGACACCTGGCCCTGTCTGTCCCAGGGATCCCACAACATCCATCAACAATCCTGGCCTGACCCTGCACTCAAAAATAAAAGCCTCTGGATCCCACCAGGAGAATGGAGAAGGATTTGGGTCTTGGACATCAAAGAGAGGAGTTGTTGTCCAGCTGTTCTCCAACCCTGGACCACCACCAAGCTCCAAAAGCCCTACACCCTCCTTACTCACCCCTCCAAGGCCCTACACCCTCCTTACTCACCCCTTAGCACCCCAATTTCCACCCAGGCCAGGGGTGACTGCTCCTGAATCTCTGTGAAGCTTCAAAAGTTTTACGGTAAAAAAGTGTCTCTTATGAAAAAAAAGGAAAAAAAAAAAAAAAGGGGGGGGGGGGAAATAAAATTTCTACAGTTCTAAAACTTTTTTTTAAGCATTTAAATTTTAAGCTGGGGATTTATAAATGGGCTATTAAAGTTTAAGAGTTTCATTATAGTTTTTTTTAAATCATAATTACTTTAGGTAGGGGAGGAGGGATAGATCTACTTTATTCCTAGTGGAAACTATACATATATATGAAGTATCTATATAAAAGCTGGAACTGAGCTTATATTAATACAGTTTAACTGATATTCAATAACTTCACCCTCCCTTTTTCCTATTGTCCATATTTAAATACTTCAAAAAGAATTCTAATCAAGTGGAAATTAATAGGGGAGGAAAGACTGGGGTAGCAGGAGAGGGCTCTAATCCCACTCTCTCTTAATATTTCAAAGTCTCTTTTATTTTCCTAATAAAAAAAGAGAGAGCGAGAGGGAGAAAGTGGAATTAATCCAGTGCTCTGAACTGTCCTCTCGTCTCCCTGATTTAAATAAAATCCAAGAGCACATCACACCACAAGGCCATTCCTGGCCACGTGCCAGGCTGGGCTCCCACCTCCCAACTTTCCCTCCCAACGGGAGGTGGTCGCTGTTCCTCTGCCCCCCCCCCCCCGGCAGCTTGGACAGGACACCCCCACACCAGGCAGGGTGGTCCCCTTCCCCAGGGCTTTGGGGTGCCCTCTGTGCCCTCTCTGCACCCCCATGAGGGCAGGCTCAGCACCCTGGGGGGGTTTGGTGCCCCCAGAGCCCCGAGGTCTCTGCTCATCCCCACGCCCGAGGATCCTGCACCCCCGGGCACCTTCCCGGTGGGGCTTGTGATGGTTCTGGGGTCAGATCAGGACAAGGCCCAGTGTGAGCTGAAGGAAAGGGAAACTCCTGGTAGATCTTTCTGTGACAAAGACAGAGAAGACCAAACATTCTGTGTTTTTCCTCATTTCTCTGTTGCTGGGACAGGGAGCAAACCCTCTGCTGACCCCCCCTGCCCAGTTCCTCCTTGCAGTCCCTGTGAGCGAAACCTCGGGCTTTAAACCAGCCATCCTGCCTGGAGCAGGGTGCTCTCAGCCCTGAGAAATGATTAATTAATCATTAAGCACTGCAAAAGCTGGAGGCAGCCTCGTTGAACTGCCCAGTGCAGGACACAACGTGTGCAGCTGAGCAGTGAATAACTGAGTTATTTACCAACCCCAGCTCACACTAGATGGCACAGCACTCCCTTCCTACTGCTCTGCTGTTCTATTGGTTTATTCTCCTGGTGTTAGGACAGCATCCAAGCTGGGACAGGGCTTTCCTGATGGATGGAGGGGGTGGGGGATCAGTGCACTCCCCAAATTAAAGCTCAGCCTGGCACAGTGGCTCTTTTCTGAGCTTCTCTCCATCTGTGGTGCCACACAAATCTCACCTGTGGAGATGCTTTTCCTCCTTCCCAGTTGGGTTTAGAGGCAAATTTGCTGCTGGGAAAGCTGTGGCTCTGCTGACAAGGAACTGTGGGGACTCAGGGGTGTCCTGAGGCAGCTGTAGCCATGTGGGGTGAGCTGGAAAGTTCCTCCTTTGAGAAGATCCCTTGTAAAGCTTTCATTTCAGCTGCCCAGTCTGCTTAACTGACAGGCATTTAAACAAAGCATTTCCCCAAACACTTTGTTGTGGGGTTTTATTATTTTTTTTTTAGGTTTTTTTTTTTAGTTTTGGAAGCTTTCTGTTCAAAATAAAGCTGTCTCCTCCATTTCCCAATCTCATTATGCAGAAAGAAACATTCATTATATAGGATATTAAGCTCCAAGGCTTAATGTACTACAAACCATGATGGCCATGCAGTGTTATTTTACCTTTTAAATTGCTGAACAATGAATAACTTGTGTAAGAAATACACGGGTCTGAAGTGTCTTCATTCAACTACTCCAGAATTTAACAGGAAAAAAAAACAAATGAGAAAAAGAAAAAGCCGTGGTTTTCAAGCCTTTCAAGACAAATGATGGCACCAAGGAACAGTCATTCGAGAGAAAATGTGAATTAAGATGACAAGGATAAAGAATTTCCAGCAGTTTCTGAGCCTTTAGTTTCTTAGAAATTCAACCAGCAAAACAAAAAAGAAAATGATACCTGCTCCAAAGCCACCAAGGACAAGAAGCTGGAAATAATGTTATATTTCTGCCTGTAATATCTTCTTGTGCCTGGTTGGAAATGTTTGCTCTGCCCAGAGCTAATAACCAGTTATTACTGCCTGTGACCCAGCTGGGCACTCAGGGGAGGGAAATCACACCCAAGGTGTTGGGAGGAAATATAAGCACAGGGCTGGAAATAATAAGAAGAGATTCAAATTCATCAGGATTTTCCTAACAGCGTGTTGAGAAGAAAATGATGGCAGAGCCTGGGTGTCTTCTGAGGAGGAGAAACAGTGGGGCTGTGGTGGTGGGAGACACTGGGGGGTGGAGGGTGGGCAGCCAAAGGGGCCAGAAATTAATGCCCAGCACCTGAAATGAGTGCCCAGCATCTGAAATGAATTCCCAGTACCTGAAATTAATGTCCAGCACCTGAAATGAATGCCCAGTACCTGAAAATGTTGGCTGCCTTCCCAAAATGCTACTACTTAGCAAGGGGGGGGGGGTGTGACATGGAACTGGCTGGGCTGGCTCCTGGATGGCCACCCAGCTTTGCCACGGGAGGGATGGGAAGTGTCCTGGGGTGGATATCAGGGCCATTTTTTAATGGAAAGGTTGATTACTGAAAAAAAACTTACAGGATTTTGAATTTGGTTTGGAGTTTGGGGTTTTTTTTAGTTGCTTGGTTTGTTTGAGGAGTGTTTTGCTTGTTGGGAGGGGTTTTTTGGTTTATTTTGTGGAAGCCACCTGATTTTGTCTTATCCACCTGCCCTTTGTACTTTGTGACTCTTCCCTGTTCACCAACCTCCTCACGATGCTTCAACCCCCTTTTAGGCATCAGGACTTCACCCCTACCTGCCCCTGAGCAGTGTGGGGTGGGAGGTCCCACAGCCCTGGCCCCATGGAGGGAACAGCACATGAACAGCAGCCCTGGCACAGCTCTCCTCCTGCAGGATCCACCACTTCCACAAGGTCTTGTCTTCTTCCAGCAGCTGCAAATGCTCCCAAGGGGCTTGTTCAGATGTGATGGCCAACTTCAGGGGACACAAAAACCCCCTGCAAAGCACAGCCCTCCAGGACAGGCTTTTTCCAGCTCATCCTGCTCTGGGGCAAAGCTCTCCCAAAAAGGAAACGTTAAAAATGTCAGGATTTTCCCAAAGGACCAGAATTCCTACTCTTGGTCGGTTGTTGCTGCCTTAAAGAGCTTGTGATCTAAATGGGAAAGAGCAAGAGAGTACATAGAATTATAGAATGGTTTGGGTTGGAAGAAACCTCAAAGCCCATCACATTCCACCCCCTGCCACGGGCAGGGACACCTTCCACTAGCCCAGGTGGCTCCAAGGACCATCCAACCTGGCCTTGGACACTTCCAGGGGTCCAGGGGCAGCCACAGCTTCTCTGAGCACCCTGTGCCAGGGCCTCTCCACCCTCACAGGGAAGGATTTCTTCTCAATATCCCACCTGAACCTACTCTTTTTCAGTTCAGAGCCATTCCCCCTTGTCCTGGCACTGCAGACCCTTGGAAATAGTCTCTCTCCGTCTTTCTTTTCAAGGGTCCACACTTGTCTACAAATAACATGAATCCTCCTCTTCCCAAGGAATTGACTCCCTGGGGTCACTTCCCATGACCCAAATTATTTAAAAGCCAGTGCAGAGGTTTCCCCAGGATTCAGGGAGATGTCAGGGACACTTCCAGGGTCTCTTCTTTGGCAACACTCTCACAAATAAAACCTGAACCAACCCCTTCTCCACCAGCAAACACATGGACATCTCCCCACACAAACAAATATCCACCTGCTAAAAGATCCCTCTCCACACAAACCAACCTGAACCTGGAGGAAAGGCTCCTACAGTACCATAGGAATGAAAGATAAAGTGGTGTGAGTACAATAACCCACAAAACTCAGCAAATCCTCCAGTTAGAATATAATTTTACTGGAGGGAGGAGGGGGGAAATAGCTTTTCTCTCAAAGAAAAGGTGCTTTAAAATTAAAATTCATTAAAGAAGGCGAGCTGACACATTTTTGTATTCTTTGAGGAAGTATATCTGTTTCATTTAATGCACTGTCCAATTAAAAAGAAGTGGTCCCTTATTACAGATATGATTTATTCTCTGATAAACCACTGATTTATGGCTCACTGGGGTATATATTTAATACTGTCAAAAAAAAAAAAAATGAAAGGACACCCAAAACTATCTTCAGTGCTTCAGTGACTCAGTCTGAAAAGGATCTGAGGAAGCAAAGACCCCTGGGAGTTAAATGTAATCTTTGCCTGGGATAAAAGAGCAGAGAACTGCTGATCTTCACAAAAGGATCCTTTGCCACGAGCCCCAGACACCCTCACACATAGCACAGCCCCCTTCCTCCCTTCCTCCTCCTCCTCCTCCTCCTCCTCTTCCTCCTCCTTCTCCTCTTCCTCTCTTCCTAAACCCCAACTAAAGCTGCTGGGGGAAAGCACCAATTTTAAACAGGAAAGAAAATCCACCTCAAAGAGATGGCATTGTTGGATTTTCTCTCACAAATTCTCGAAGTGCTGCCTCCTGGTACCCACAGGGAATAACAATCCACTTGTTAAACTGTAATTTAGAAAACTAATTGGGATGTTTTTTGCAGGTAGCTCCCATCCAAGGATTTATTTTTTAAAGTGTGAGGATTTTTTTTATTTTCCAAACTGGAAGCCTGGTTTTGCAGATGGAGAACCAGGGGTCCAGGATAAGGGAAGTGCTTTCCTGCAGTTCCCAGCGCAGCTGGGAGCAGCCTTGAGGAGGGACAGCAGGGTTTCTCCACAGCTGGTAGCCAGGCTGCATGTGAGCTTTTCTGGCTTTGAACTTCTTGCTCCTGTTTTAAACTAACCCAAAATTGAGGGTTTATCCTCTCCCAGCGAAAGCATCTGGGAGAGGTCAGGAATTTGTTTCCTCCATGACAGGGGGACGAGAGATGGACACTGGCACGAGGAACCCCTGAACCCCTGCAAGCTCTGTTGCCCAAAGGATTTCCAGGCTCACCTCTGCCTCCCAGGGATGACAAAGATGGGAGAGGAGGTGGGTTTTTCCCTCCTTTTGCCCCTGTCCAAGGACGTGGGGCTGGCCCTGTCCTGCAGCTGTGTCCTTGTCCCACCACCATCCCCTGCTCTCTCCAGGTGTCCCAAACTGTTCCAGCAGAGCACCAGTACCCCCAAACATCCCACAAGTGTTAGCTGGGCCTTAAAAATAAACAGGTGAAGAATATTAGATCTTCTGTATTTGGGATTTTACCCCTTCAGAAGCAGCAGAGGGCCTGTTTTCCCCTTATCACTGGGAAAAGTAGTGCCATCCTTCCAAGCAAATGAGCACCAAAGTCATTTGGTCATTGCCTGATCTTACCATTAATGACTACGTGAACCTCTACAAAGGTAGGAACCAACAGGAAATCCCCTGTTTTCCTGTGCAAACTCCACCTCATCTGTTTGATGAGCAGAGAAGGGACTGATGAGAAGCAACAGACAGAGAAATGTGTCTTTGTTTCTCCCTTCTCCCCAGAGATACCAACCCTAACCCAGAAAATCTCCGCAGATTTAAAAATAAAGGTGTATTATATTTTATTTCCATACCAAAAGTGTCTATTTCCTTGCAGCTAGCCCAGGAGCTTGGATCAAGGATCATAAATTCAAGATAAAGAACTATCTTGTAAATAGAAAGAAAGCTGTAGGAGTGATTTGCCTCTATCTGCTCCTCATGTGTTCTTGTAAAATTCAGTTCAAAACCAAAACTCTTTGAAAAAATTTTCTAGGAATTGTTTATCTGAACTATCACTTTCTTGCCAGGTAGGGGAAAATGAGGTGAAACCCAGGCAAGGACCCCATAAAACATGAAAATACCATAGTCAGGGTTGTTCTCCACTGAGAGCAGAGGGGTGTGATGGTGAAAACAAGTCGTGGGACAACCCCCGTGCTGCTGGTGCTGGCGAAGAGACCCGGGGGCCTCAGGTCCTGGGAGGACTTTCAGAGAACCACAGAGTCACAGAATGGGCTGAGCTGGAAGGTCCCACAAGGACCATCCAGTCCAACCCTCAGCCCTGCACAGGAACATCCCCAAAATCCCCCTCTGTGCCCCAGAGGATCAGCCAAACCCTCCTGGAGCTCTGGCAGCCTTGGGGCTGTGCCCACTGCCATGGGGAGCCTGGGCAGTGCCCAACCAGCCTCTGGGGGAAGAACCTTTTGCTGAGATCCAACCTGACCCTGCTCTGACACAGCTCCAGCCATTCCCTGGGTGCTGTCCCTGGTCCCCCCAGAGCAGAGCTCAGTCCCTGCCCCTCCTCTGCCCCTGCCCAGGCAGCTGGAACTGCAGTGAGGTCTCCCCTCAGCCTCCTCTGCTCCAGCTGAACACACCAAGTGCCCTCAGTGTCCTCACACAGCTCGAAATCAAGGCCCTTCCCCATCTTCATTCCCTCCTTTGGACACTCTCCAATGGCTTCAGATCTTTCTTACATTGTGGTTTCAGGCAGATTTGGAGCTGACTGATAAATCCTCACAGATGAGCTGGAAGGGGACTTTGCAGACTGACTCTCCACCCTGCTCCTCCCTCTGTGGAAGGCTGAGCACCTTCACCATGACCTTATGGAGCGGCCTGTCCTCCTCCCTGCCCTGTGCCCTGGCCACAGGCAGGTTGGAGCACGGGGGGTGAGCCAGGCTGGCCTCTCCTGCAGTGATTCTCCACGCAGAGCATCCCGCCCCGAGCCCAGGAGCCTTAACTGGTTTTTGCAGATATCATCAAATACATTTAAACAAGCCTGATGCTTGAATGCTTTTTGCATCGGGTGTGTTATACGTAAAATATGTCGAGTCAGTGATAGTGCCCTTATCTAAAGACAGAAGGCAGGGACATTTCACCCGGTGCACTTGGTCAGATCGTCCCTGACAGCGCCGGCCCCACGGGTGTGTCGAGCAGGGGATCACATCAGGGGTGGGAGAATTCCTGTGCCCTGTAGGGGATCACATCAGGGGTGGGAGGATTCCTGTGCCCTGCAGAGGATCACATCAGGGGTGGGAGGATTCCTGTGCCTGCTCCCTTTGCTCACCCTGTGTCTGGGAGGTGAATGGGAGAGCACAGAGCACGGCCGGGTGGGCGCCGGGGGTGAGCAGCGCTCTGGTCAGACCGAGACTGCACAGCTTCTCCTGGAGACAGGTCTGGGATGGAGCTCTGGGCTTTCAAGGAGGAATTACAGCCCTGTTTCCTTCTCCTTAGACAGCAGAATGTTAGTGTTTATCCACACAGTTCAGTGCTGACACCCTCCACAATGCTGCAGCTGCACGAAGTTCCTGCAGCCCTGAGGACCTTCCCACCCCTGGAAGCTGCTGCCTGTGGGCACAGCCAGGAAGACTTTCCTTGATCATGTGCTCCTGGGCAGGAAAGTGGTCTTCTCCAAACTCTGCTGGGCAGGAATTACATCTCCCTCACAAATAAACAGTCCCCAGAGAAGCCCCTCAATCCTACCCAAGTGCTGGACACCACAATGGCTCCTACACCTACAAATGCATTCCTGGCCCTGCCTAAAGCTCAGCCACAGGGCCACAGGATTTCCTGGGCCTCAGCTGACTTCCTGGGGAGTAGAAGAGCATCTGGAGATGTGACAAACCTACACAACCTGCCTTTGGATTTTTTTTTTATGGTCTTGGTGTTCGTTTTTCTCCTCCTGTGTGTCGAAGCAAAGGTTTTAGACACAAGTTTGTACCTTGGGGTCATTTCTGCTCTACAGCCAGTCCTGTGTGTGACCAGGGTGAAGCTCTGCAGCCTCCCCATCCTGCTGCTCTGGGTTTCTCTCTGTACCTGGGGTATGACAGCACTGCTTGCTGGGAAGATAAACACAGTGATGCACCCAGAACCGATGGGCAGGGAAGTAGATAAGCACCCAGGCTGGAGAATATAGGTACAGGAATTATCTGAAGGCAGGAAAGGGATTATCGCTGCGGAATGAACCCGACTCTGCTGCACAGGGAATGTGTGACACCAGAACAGCCTCTCCTTGGCTCCACCACCAGCACACACAAGGGCCACACACCCACCTCTCTGTCTGGGAGCGTCTCACTGATGTTCACACACCCTCACCTCCGTTTCCAACTGACTTCTGGCTAATATGGACACTTGGAAATAAAGCCACCAGGTGAGCCTTGGACGGGTTGTGACTTCACATTGAAATTGGAGCTACAGCTCAGCCACTCCTTAATGCAGCTTCTGCTTCCAGTGCCATTTGCAGCCAGGCAGTTCCTTTGTTAGCCAGAGCATTTAATGCATTGCACAGACACCTCTCGACCTCTTGGATACCTGGGCTTCTCCCAGCCCCCCTCACCTGGGGAAAGGGTAAGAATCCACCCAAAGAAAGGCAACTGGGCCGCCTGTACCACCAAGAGAGAAGCCTTGCTGTGAAACTCCACAAAGGACCAAGAACTTGCTCTTCATCTCTTCTCCCTCTCTCCCCCTCTCTCGCCTTCTCCCACCTCAGAAAGTAATCTCATCCTTTCGTCACATATTATTGAAATCCCAGCTCTTAAAAAAAAAACTCTCATTTTTTGCCCAGACTGAGAGCATGTCATTCGGAAGTGATGTGCAAGGCAGGAGATAACCAGGTAGAACTCAGCGATTCGCCACAGAAAATGGCTCCATGGATGGTTGTAATGCTATCAGAGCCCGGCCCTCAATAGCTCTTTGCCGCTGCCGAGCTCAGAATCTGCTGATTCAAGAACTTTGGCAGCGCGGGCGGAGGAGGAGGGGACTGTGCCGAGGGGAGATGGGAAGGTGGGTAAAAATAGAGCCTTTGCGACCCGGACAGAGCACACAGGATAATGCAAAGGCTCTGCTTTCTTTCCCATTTCTTTTTTATTTATTTATTTATTTTATTTTATTTTATTTTATATTTTATTTTCTGGTCCCCCCGGCTCGCGCTGCCGGCCCCGTGTCCTCATTTCATGCTTTAGTTGTGCTGATTGGGAGGGCTGGATCCCCTCAGCTCGCTGCTTAGTGCCAAACAGTGGCAGTCCCTCGGAAATGGAGGGAGGTCAGGAGCCAACTCCGTGCAGATGGGGGGATTTGGCAGAGGGAAATGGGGTCTCCGAGGGGATGCAGCTGTGGGATTCCTTAGGCCAGGAGGTCTCCTGAGGAGTTTGGAGGGAAGCGTCCCACGGAGTTCTCATTTACCCCGAAATGTGCCTGTGCTTGTGAGGCAGAAGATGCCTCTCTGTGTTCAGCAGCTGCTCTTTTAGAGGTGCTGGTGCTCAAGGCTTTTGAGTGCACACAGAGAAGGAAATAAAGCCCAGCTTTAAGCAGCCAAGTGGTTGGGAGGTGGGGTAGAGACACACAGGTCTATGCAGCCAGGTCTCAGCAGCATGACCCTGAGACCAGCTCCATTGGTTAAAGCCAACTGATCATAGAGTCATAGAATCATAGAATCAAACAATCATAGAATCATAGAATCAATCAGAGAATCAACCTGGTTGAAAAAGGCCTGTGAGATCGTCAAGTCCAACCCTTGATCCAACCCCGCTGTGGTTCCCAGCCCATGGCACTGATGCCACATCCAGTCTCACCTTCAACACCTCCAGGGATGGTGACTTCACTCCCTCCCTGGGCAGCCCATTTCAATGGCTGAGCACTGTCCTTGTGAAAAATTTCTTCCTAATATACAACCTAAACCTCCCCTGGCACAGCTGAAGACCCAGCCCTCTTGTCCTACTGCTGGTTCCTGGGAGAAGAGCCTGACCCCCACCTGGCTACAACCTCCTGTCAGGGAATTGCAGAGAGTGATGAGGTCTCCCTTGAGCCTCCTCTTCTCCAGGCTGAACAGCCCTCACCTCTCCTCATAGGATTTGTGTTCAAGTCCCTTCACCACCTGATAATAATTAATAACACCGAGACTGTGGGTTCAATCCCTTTATGGGCCATTCACTTTAGAGTTGGACTCCATGATCCTTGTGAGCCCCTTCCCACTCAGAATACTCTGTGATCTCTGACACCTTCCTGGATTCCAGTCCTTACTCCCTTCTTTTAACTTTAGATGTGAGTGAGGGCATCCAGAACATTCTGGGTGACTTTGTAAATCAGTGCATTAGATACCAAACTGTACTTTTGGTAGATGAGGGCACCTGTGGCACAGGGAACTCTGTGCAGCCTCAGGGCTGCTGGAGCAGCAGAGGCAGCACAGTCACCTTCCGAGCAGAGGATCCATCATTTTGGGAGGGACCTCTTCCTTTGCACCATGGATGGGAAATCACGGCAGGCTTCTGCCACTCAGTCTGCCCTGCCTGGATGGACCAGAGGTGCTGCCCGGCCACCCCTGCCAACCTCCCACCTCAGCTCCCAGGCACGTTGCCAGGCCACTGACGTTTGACCATCTCGCAGCTGAAGAGGAAACAGAGAAGTTTGACTGAGCAGAGAAGGTTTTTCCCTCTCTGACAGACCCCACACGGGGGATTTTTTATGGAGTACGTGATTTCTGCGTCAGGAAGCCGCTTGCTGGGTTACTGCTGTCCCCTGCACACCAGGTAGCTGCGGGATTTCACCCCCATCTGCCCTTCCCATCCAAGGTGAACTGGCTGCCAGGCTTGGCCTTAAGTTTCCTGTCAATTTTCTAGTCCTCATAAATTTAGGAGCCGTCAGCAAAGTAAAGGAGGATCACAATACCATACATGGAGAACTGCATAATCTTGGAGACGAGAGTAAAGGAAATGGGATGAAATTTAAGACTACTAAATGCAAGGTCATGCACTTGGGGATTAACAAGAAATTCTGCTCTAAACTGGGAGCTCATCAGTTGGAAACGAGAGAGGAGCAGAGAGATGTGAGTGTATTAGTTACCCAGAGGGTGTCTATGAGCCACCAGCGAGTTGTACTCTGGAAAAGCAAGGGGCTGAGCCTCTTTTGGGTGGAGCATTCCCAGTTCAGACCAGTGGTACTGCAGTGGTGTCATGGGCAACACTTCACCTGGGTAGTTCTCTCTAAGGAAAAGGTTGTCCAAGCCACAGGGAAGAACAGGCAGGGGAACAGAGTGGTGGTGTGCAGGAAGGATCTAGACAGCTCTTGGTTTATTTAACAAATAATTTGTTGAGCTGTCTGAGAAAAAACATGAATGTTTCTTCTTAGAGGCAAATGGAAAGGCTAAAAGACACTGTTGGTGCCTGAGCAAATGAAAAGAGCAGGAAGTAGCATGTTTGGGAAATTGTAAATGTATTTGTAGTATCAAAGCAGGGAAACTGTGGAATGTAACCCACTTTGTCTGTATCCAACAGGGAGATGCACCTCCATGTGCAGCATCCCGGCTGAAAGCCTTGGTCTTCTGAGCCTGTGATAACCTTTGGGAGACAGCCTGGAGCCAACAGCAACCCCTAAAACAGGGATACAAGACCGACCTCGTGAGGCAGGAGTACTAGAAACCCCTCCTAAGTCATGGAGCTTTCCTCAGCACCAGGGACACAGACAGTATTCCATCAGTGTTTTCCAGAGGCTGTGGTCGAGGTGGGAGCTGGCCTCTCCAGTCAGGAAAGCTACTTTCCCTCTGCCAACTTTCCCTTCTCCTCTCTGTGTTCACCTGCTTCAAACAAATTAATCTGGCTGTAAAACGGGGGGCTGACAGTGGGACCCGGGAGGGTATTTTTACGGTTGCTTCTTTTCCTGTTTGCAGTGAGGTTAAAATTTGGGGTTGAGAGCGTGTGGAGGATTTTTTTCAGGCTGCAGCAAAGCCTTTTCCCGTGTGTTTGTGCACACACATCCCTGCCACGGGCTGTCCCCTTCCCCCTGGCCTGGATGGGTGTCCCCTTCTCTGGGGACCTCCCATCCTACAGCACTTCCCCCCCTCTGCAGCCGCCTGTCCCTTGGTGCCACAGGGGATTTAGTGTAAGGACCTTGGAATGAAGCAGCACACTGGGAGCAGGTTTATAGTCTCTATTTCCTGGCCCAGCAGCAATGTTTCAAGTTGTGCTGAGGGGGGGTTTCATCCTCTGTAGTAGTTCTCACTGCACAGAGAAGTCTTTCCCCTCGCTGCCCCTTTGCATTGCTTTCCCCCTCCATGAACACATCCCTTCTGGTACCTCCCAAGCCTGTCCAAAACCTTATTGGGCATTTCCTACTCTGTTTGCATCTTTTTTTAACCAATTTCCTGAGCAGAACTTTCCCCTGAGCTGCCCTGTTACAGTCTGAGGGTGTTGCAGAGTGTTTTGTGCCTGGTCTGTGCAGAGTGTTCTGTGCCTACAATTAGCCCCGAGGGGAACAGAGGAAGGAGGACACACCAGATAGCAGCAACAGCCCATTTTCTTTTATCCTAATGGTGTTAATTACATGGACAAACCATGGTTCACAGGCTGAGTTCAGCCAGGTTGGAGCAGGATCCAACCCCAAACCACCCATGTGCTCCTTTGGGCCACAGCACTGGGTCCCACACTGAGGACTCAAAGGGCTGCTGGGGTCGAGTCTGAATCCCAAAATAAAGGCCTTGGGAGTCCTTCTCAAGCAATGTTGTTGTGGCCTCTTAAATGACTCCAGCTAGTTGTCTCCCCTTTTTTCACAGCCAGAAAAGTCCTGCCAAGAAGGAAGTCTTCAGGGTCTGCTCACATTCCAGCAACACTCCGGCCTCCAGAAGGCCTTTTCACAGCACACAATATGGCATTGTGATTAGATATAAACTGAAAGTGTGTTTCCTGCCCTTCAGTAATTACACTGGCTTATGGGAGCTTTATTCAGCATGCAGCTTTATTATTCTGCAGAATGAAATTCTGTATAATTTTCCTCTCCTCCAATGCGCAGATGAAAAATCATATTTTGGTCCGAGTTGGGAAGAAAGGCTCAGTTATCACTTGAGAGCGCGGTGTTATTTTCCCCCGGAATTAAAAAATCCATCTGGGTGTACGACCCCGCTCACCCTCCTGCCTCTCCATTCAGCCTTTTGTATGCAGATGAACCTTATCAATTCCACTGCTGGAAAAGGGAACCCAACGGGGCTCCCCCACTCCTCCCCACCCCGATGGGAGCACGTGAGCCGGAGCCATAAAGGAGTGGAAAACCCTCCTGCTCCGCTCCAAAGGGGAGGGAGGTATGGATGGAACACCTGCTTTGGGGCTGTTGTTCATCAGCATCGGTGTGACCCCACTGCCAGAACAGCCAGGGCTGGGACAGGCCCTTGTTGGCACCAAGCAAAGCTCAACTCCAAAACCAGCTCGGCCACCAAAGGTGGGATCCCTCGTGCAGGCACAGCCCAGCTCATTCCTCTCCTGTGAAAACACAGCAGATGTTTTCTTCCTGGCACCTCTTTCTCCAAGAGAGAACCTGGAAAAGCACTTTATGTCCCTATGTCCATGGCCATAAACTGCCATGTCTGCCTGTATGAACTGGGATCACTCCCTGTGCCCTGGGGACTCAGTGAGGCCCTGAGCTCTGCTCTGGGGGACCAGGGACAGCACCCAGGGAATGGCTGGAGCTGTGTCAGGGCAGGGTCAGGTTGGATCTCAGGAAAAGGTTCTTCCCCCAGAGGGTGGTTGGGCACTATCCAGGCTCCCCAGGGCAGTGGGCACAGCCCCAAGGCTGCCAGAGCTCCAGGAGGGTTTGGTTGATCCTCTGGGACACAGGGGGTGACTCTCGTGGATGTTCCTGTGCAGGGCTGAGGGTTGGACTGGATGGTCCTGGTGGGTCCCTTCCAGCTCAGCATATCCTGGGATTCTGTGATTTTTGGAAATAATTAAAGATGATGTTTCCTTTAATAGCAAGAGCTTTTCTTAAGGTAGTGGTCATGAAAATCAGCCTGGAAACAGAATTCATCTGCCTAAATTAGGCAGGCATCTAGGTCAAGTTACATGGGATGAATCCCTTCTGAATGAAGCCCATCTTAGGACTGGATAAGCCCTTGGATACTTCCTTGCTGCCTTTTCCTTGCCATTTCATGTGGATGGGCTGTGCCCATGCCAGGAGAAGACTCAAAGAGACAGTTATGGCAGACAAGGAGCTTGGAAAGCACAAAACAAAATATTGGTGGTATGTTGGGAATGCCTGGTGGGAGTCCCATACCAGCGCAGGGATCCCTGGAAGCTGAGTCTGACCTGGGATCACTCAGGAGAGAGCTCTGGTCAGTCTGTCTGGAGCAGCAGGGAAGCTGCTCCCTCAGTCTGTGTCACAGGAGCTGGAGCAGTGGTGACATCCTCCCTCTGGGGCTCCTGTGCACCAGACATGGTCCAAAGCAGAGCAGAGACTGTCCTGGAACTCCTCCATGGTTTTACACACAACAGGCATTCCAGCTCTCCACTCTCCTGCCTAAGCAGCTGCTCCATCCATCTCGGCACAACCCAGCTTGTGTCACCTGCTGTGACCCTGACCAGCCCCCTGTCCTTCCTGCACTTCTGTTCCTTTGAAATATCTACTTCTATCTGCAGTAAATCAATTGTACTCAGCCCCTGTTTGCTGTCTTCCAGCTGGTGTCCCTCGCTCCAAAGCCAGAAAGCCTTGCAGAGGACATCTCCAGCTCCCAGCCTTTCTCTGACCCAAATCCGCCACGACTGTTGGTGTGTCTCATCTTCCTGCACATCCCCTTGAGGAGTTTAGGTCTGATAACATCTGCTGCCCCCAGTTTAGGTGTAATAATATCTGCTCCTCTCATTGTCCTGGTTGCAGCTGTGTTGGTGACCAGTGCATTTTTATCCCCTGATGAAGGCACTGAGATGGGTTTGGAAGGTCTTGGAGATCTGGAACTTCAGCTGGACAGTGAATTCCAGAAATAAAGATACTTTCTTTGCTGTTTGACTGACAAGACTCCAATAACACAAGGAACCTGCTCTAGTGGAAGGTGTCTCTGCCTCTGCAGGAGGGTTGGAACAAGATGGTCTTTAAGGTCCCTTCCAACCCAAAAAACCCTGTGGTTCTGTGAATATTGAAAGCAAACCCCAGGGCTGGGATGTCCCCGGTGGTCCCAGGGCTGCTGGACTGGGTGTGGTGGGGCAGCACAATGACAGGCATTAATATTCATGCAGCAGGCCCGGGGTTGTCAATGGAAATGCATCAATTAAGGGGAAAAAGGAGGAGAAGGGATGGTGGGAAGGGATTTGTTTCCTGCTTGCTGCCTCAGTGAGCGAGGGGGAGGGCAGGGCAGTCCATTTAGCAGGTCAGCGCTATCAGATGCCATGCCAAGCTAATTCCTAATTGGGGCAGTGTTTGTCAACACCGACAGAGCCTTAATACACTGTAATCGCCGGAGCCACGAGCTGTGATAGGGATCTAAAGCTCTGCTGCGGCCCTTTCACTCCACGGGAGCTCTGTCTGCTCCTGCCCCGGTCCTCACCCCACCCCGGCACTGAGCTCAGAGCCTTCACCAACAGCCCCTGCTTTCCTTACCCCCCCGAGAAAGGAGAAGGAGTAAAACACAGCTGATGAGGGGGGAAAACCCCACTGTGGTGCTGCTGGAGGAATTCTTCAGAGATTTCACAGCTGAAATGGGCATTTCATCAGTGGACAGCAAACACTGCTCGTCAGGATGAACATCTGCTCCCAGAAACAGCTGCACAGCATGTCACCAGCTGTTTGGGGATCACCTCAGCTCCTCCCATAGTCCTTTCTATCCTCTGACACAGCCTTCCTGGAAAAGCTTCTGCCCACCTTTCCAGAGTCTTCTCCTCACAAGAGGACACAACGTTGTAGAGGAGTGTGTCGAGTGTGGAACAAGGATGAGCTGTGATACAGGTCAGCTTCAAGTTCTGGGATTGAATCAAGTCTTCCAAGTTCAAGAATCTCTCCTGACACGGGAGGTGAGTGAAGAATCTTGTCCTTAACCACTGAGGACTTTGGGGCTTTCTTCACTGACACTAATGATGAAGGGGTTTGCATGGGGCAGGAGCAATGGAGCACCATTACAAGGGCCACATTCCTGGGACGAATCTGAAGTTCTATCCACTGTCCAAATTTACTTCAGGATGCACAAAAAGATCTCATTATTTTATCAGTGAAAATATCCATGGTTTTCTTCTTGAATAAAACAAGCTGCCCTTTGCAGGGTATCACTAAGACAAAAATCCTTCTGTGCAACAGGAGAAAAATGAACAGATCTTCTTCTCCAAGTTGTGATGTTTCCTTGTAGCTCACCTAAAGCATATTTGGATACCGGGATGCAGATCAAACCCTTCCATCTTGCAGGGTTCCACCTCTGCCTCTATCACTGATAGATCTGTGCATGCAGGGATGCCTTTCCACAATAAAAAATTCACATTGCCTTCAGAAGAAACAGGCAGACGTGTCTTAAATCCAGACAAGGACCACTGAGACATCTTGGAAGGAGGAGGAGCCCAAAGGCTCCTTGCAGGTAAGTCTGACCCCCAGAAATGTCCTCATAGTTTTGAGTTACGGGGGCATCACGCTCAGCAGAGTTGCTGCAGGGCTGCAGAAGCCTCACTTAACCCTCCTCAGCCGTTATCCTGGGCTGCCACTCGGTACCTGCTGTGCCCACATTCCCTTTGGCAGGAGGCAGAAGGGAAAAAAACCCCACATCCCCCCAGGTGTGTGCCTTGCAGGGGTTTCTGGAGAGGGAAGGAAATGCATTGCCCATGTCTGCGAGTCCTCGGCGTGACCGGCGAGGCCACCCCCGTTCTTGTGCGCAGACAGCTGAGTTATCACCCACCCCAAGGAGCAGAGCTCCACTCCTGGGTCTGCTTTTGTCTCTCCTTCCACGGCAGCTCCAGGAGCCTCTCAGCCAAGCCCCCTCCTGGCATGTGCTGTGCTTACCTGTGATTTATTGACGATAATCACGGGGCCAGCCATTTGTAATGGGACGTACAACAAAGACATCCTCGTGCTGAGAGGGAGTGATAACGCACCATTTAGTAATTTTTGTGCAGTCAGTAATTTGGAGAATGAATGATAATTTCCCGAAGTGAAAATCTGCGCTGACAACCCTTAGTGCTATTCACCTCGTGAATAAAGATACCTTCCTCTCCATGTCTCGTGATAAATTCCTTTTATTAGGGCCACTTATGTGGGACTTTATCTTAATCGTCTTAAGTGTGGGGCAGTCTCTGTGGTGAGGTTGGGTCGTTTTTCATTATGACCTCCAACGTGCTCCATGAAGTAAATAAATACCAGGCAGTGATACGAAAACAGTCATTAAATGAAATGGGCTTTGGGAAGGCAATGCTCTGACTGGCTGCAGACAGCACATCTGCACAGTAGGAGATGCTGAGGACCAGGGGGGTCATCTCTTATGTCCACACGAGTAGGAAAATTGGATATTTTTGACCATCTCCACATTGAGCAACATCAATGCATTGCACTGCTCCAGCATGCATTTCCCCAGTTCCAACAGCATTAGAATCATAGAACAGAAGCACCGAATGATTTGGATTGGAAAGGACCTTAAACATCATATTAAATATGTTCCACCCCCCTGCCATGGGCAGGGACATCTTCCACTGGACCAGTTTGCTCCAAGCCTCATCCAATTTGGCCTTGAACAATTTCAAGGTTGGAGCATCCACATCTTCTTATTATTTAGGCCAGCAAGGAAATACAGCTCGTGCAGCTGTGGGTTTTCAGGTAGGAACGTTGCCTTAAAAGCCAAGGTAATTTTAGGAACTCCCAGAAGCTTTGCTTGATGACCCTCCTGCTGTGATGCTTTATGGAATCTCTGTCCGAAACTGTGGGATGGAGCTCTGGAGTTTTGAGCCGAACTGATGTTCCTCTCCATGTCACAAATCCAAGCTGGGAGCTGCCATCCAACAGGAAATGAGTGACTTCACCCTGCACTTCTGAGCTTCTTGGACACCGTCACCAGGGCTGGCAGGGTGGCCAGTCCTGGGGGATCAGTGGTCCCCTCCTGTGCTTTACATCTCAAACACAAATCCCACAATGTCTGTCTGATCCAACAGGAGAAATTGTCCCCTCCACCAGTGACACACCAGCGACAGCACCATCCTAGGGGTGGATAAAACCCTACCTGGGGCAGAAATGGGGTGTGTTTTTTCCTGAAGGAAACTGGAGGACACACACAGGGAATCCTGTTTCTACCAAAAGGCTGCGATTTGGTCTTCATTGATGTTTCCAGCACGGACAGGGATTTGGTTTCTATGCCACCAAGAGCATTTCCATAACAAGCTCCAGCGAATGTGGCCTGGAAAAAATCAGCACAGGGAATAAACAGCGAGGGCACAACACAGACTGCCAACCCCTCTCTCATATAGTTTGGACTTTGGTCACCTACTGAAGGCCAAATATGAGCTGTTTGCTGCAATTGCTGCCTGGTGATGTTCAGGGACAGCATTTCTTTGCTGGGAGCACACAGCTCCCTGCTCCTCTCTTGCCTCTCCTCATTGCAGCTGTGATTTAATTCCAGACAGGCAGCAAAGTTTGGAAACACATGCAGATTATTCCAGTTCTATCTTAATCATCCTCACCAGGGAGAAACAGAAGAGGAGAGCTTTTAAAACACTTCGATAAAATGAGGTGAAACGATGAAATACATTAAGAGCAGGAAGATCTAAATGAGGTGGAAATAACATCTTCATTGGAAGGACACATTTTAATCTCTGTCTCCTGCACTCACATGAACACACCTGATGCTGATGCAGGAGAATAAGGTGTAACCCGGGGGGCTGCCTTGGTGCTCAGCCTTTGCCAGCCATGCCCGTCGCACTTCCCAAATCCTTCCAGCCAATGGTAAAAACCTGCCATGGAAGAATCACAGAACTCTGCACTGGAAGGAATGCCCGAGGACCATCGAGTCCAACACCAATGGAATGCCGCTGCAAGCTGCTCCCATCGTGCTGCTCAGACAGGTGGGAATTGCCCCCCTCACTGGGTTGAGCCAAGACAACCCCTCCCACCACCAAATTCCCCAGCCAGGATGGGATTCAGCTGGGTGCCCCCACAGGGTAGGTGCCTCCATCACCATCATGGTCAATGCCTGAGGGAGCCCATGAAGGTGTTCTGTTGAGCAGCTGTAGATGTCAACGTTGGGGTGCACTGAGCTGGGGATTTGTGACCCTGACGAATAAAAGGCATTACATCTCAATAACTCCATTTTTAGGTAAAGTCTACAGGTGCCTTCAAATACCCTGCACCATCCTGCCTCTGATTTTTGAGGAGAACCAGATTTTCGGTGAAGGGCAACACAGCAGCAGGACAGATACAGCTTTCCTGAATATCAATAGAACTGTTTGGATCCCAGTCACTAAGTTCCAGCTTTATTTTGCAATCAGTCCCCTCATGCTTTCACTTGCCAAAGTTTACCAGATCTAAACCCGAGAGCCTGAACAGTGAGAGCCAAAACCTGTTGTTTCTAAAAGATAAATTCACGATGCTGCCCCCAAATAGGTCCCAAACATCATCTGCCAGTAGGGTTGGGCTTTTTGACCTGATCAGAAAAGGGATCCTGTACCTAGAAAAGATATCAAATATGATGTGTGACTCCCTCCATTGGCCTGACAAGAGGCAGTCACTGTCTAAATTTGGGATTTTAGTGTTATGAATCATCTTTTGAACTTTGCTCATTGTAGAGCTGGATTGAGGCCGTTTCTCTCTCAATCCCACTGATTAAATATTTTCCTCTAGAAGGCGTCTCTCATTTCTAACATGCTATTATTGTTCCAAGTGATTAACTGAAGTCATTGCTCAGACCTGTATCTGGATATCAGCTTTAACCATGTATGTACCATCCTGAAGTCATGGTCCTGACCCATGTTTCCCAAGGCAAAGGGCAGCATCCAACATTTTCAAGCCCCCAGTGGTTATATTTCCACAACAGACAATGCAATAAGAGGGGAAAAACAAATGGATGTAACCAACCTTTTTCTGGATCTGCTGCAGATCCACTTCAGAGAGAACTTGTTTTATAGCCTCTTCTGGGGAGAAAAGCAGGTGGGGAGAAGACTTTTAATTGCTATGTCCTCAGTCATAAAATCATAGAATCATGGAATATACGGAGTTCGAAGGGACCCACAAGGACAAAGGTGAAACTTCAGGCCATGCCCTCTTGTCCTGTCAGCAGCATCTCCACACAGAGAGAGCAGGTCACCCCTGGCTGCCACTCCCTACAAACTGCAGGTTCCTGTCACCATCTACAAATAACTGTCACAGCAATGTTAATACCAACCCCTGACACCATCACATCCTCTGTCAATCCCACATGAAACGGGATGTCCAGGTGATCCCTCCTACCCTGCTGGTGGAACCATCATAGTTGCATTTCCAGGGACCAGAGGGGAGCAAATTGTACCTTCAGTAGTTGTTTTGGTAGATGATTCCCTCAGGAATGTGCATTACTAGAAATGGAGAAGAGCTGTTGAGTCCAGCCCTCCTGACCCATCCTTGGAATTGTTCCAGGCCTGGGCAGACAGGGCTTGGAACAGCCTGCTCTAGTGCAAGGTGTCCCTGCCCATGGCAGGGGGTTTGGAACAAGATCCCTTGAGATCCCTTCCAATCCAATTCTCTGTGTGACCAGGGACAGCACCCAGGGAATGGCTGGAGCTGTGCCAGGGCAGGGTCAGGTTGGATCTCAGGCAAAGGTTTTTCCCCCAGAGGCTGGTTGGGCACTGCCCAGGCTCCCCAGGGCAGTGGGCACAGCCCCAAGGCTGCCAGAGCTCCAGGAGGGTTTGGCTGATCCTCTGGGGCACAGGGTGTGACTCTGGGGGATGTTCATCTGCAGGGCTGAGGGTTGGACTGGATGGTCCTTGTGGGTCCCTCCCAGCTCAGATATTCTGTGCCTCTGTGGGTTACCGGGTGGGCTCCATGACCCTGGAGGGCTCTTCAAACCTTAAGAATCCCACGATTCCATGCTCAAGGTGGACAGAGCAGGGATCTCTCCCCATGGAGACACCCCAGCCCTCATTCCTCGGGTGGCCAAGATCAGCCCCTGTGCTCCAATCCCAATCAAAGGAATCCCAGTTGAGGAGCAGTGTGAGGAGCAGGGACGGGGCTGGAGCAGGGCTGGGTGCTTGAGCCTCCCTCCCCAGCAAAGTGCTGAGACAACAAACTTAACCTCCCTGTCCACAGCGCTCCTATCAGCCCTGGTTATTAAATCCCACAAAAGGAAGAAGAGGAGAAGTGAATAGGGTTGAAAGAAAAAGCACTTTCCCCATTTGGATTACCTCCTACAGAACAGGACCTGCCAGTGAAAGGCGGGGAGTGTAATTGCTGGCCTGAAAGAGAGAGGGAAAAAAAGGGAAAAAAAAAAAAAACAACTATAAAAGGAAAGAAAGGAAGAAGGAAGGGGGAAAAAAATTGATAATGAACAATTTATCCTCTGAGCTAACAGTTAATTAATTCTGAAAATATCTGTCAGGCTAATGGAGGGGGGGTAGCTGTGCCACTGAACACAATTAGTAAAATAATAATAACAAAAAAGGAGGGGGAGGGGGAGAAAAGAAGAAAAAAAGATTTTTTTAAGGTGTTGCTATCTTCTTAGAGACCAGGCCCTTGGCTTCCCAATGTCATTCTCAACACAATTTTTTTTTCTTCTCTCCCTTCGTCTCTTTTCAGAAATTGTTCTCATGAATGATTTATATATGTCTAGTTATCTGGAGTGATTTCTATGGACCCGGGCGCATTGCTGCATAATTGTTAATTTTAATGCCATAATAGCTTCAGATGGAGGGAGAGATTAGGCGTTTATTGCACAATTAAATGAAACATACTTGAGAATCACAAAAGGTTCCGTAATTATTTCAGACCATTAATAAAATGGGCATTAAATTATATGGGACACAAAAGGGAAAGGAAATAGATTTTCATTACAGCAATAGAAGCCGAGAGTAGTAATAGATCCTTGTTGAATTCTCTTTCTCTCTCTCTCTCTCTGAAATTAATTGTTGCCCAGCTTATTTCAAAGCAAAATAAAAGAGAAATAAAGTGTGTTAAAGAACCTCTGATGAAAGGGCTTTGTTTGATAAGGACAATAGCCAGTGATACACTCTGGGAAAAAAAAAAAAAAAAAAAGGGGGGAAAAAAAAAAAAAGGAAGATTTGATTTTGGCTTCCTGCCCTGAGTCCTGGAGGCGGAACGGGGGCTGTTCGTGGGCACACGAGGCCTCTCCTCCCCTCCCAACACCACGAGGCTCCCACGGAGCAGAGGGAGGATGTGGAAGTTCCCCTGTCCATTCCCAGGTGCCCCAGCAGTGGGGCCAGCAGTGGGTTTGGCCCCAGAGCAGGAGCTGTGGGGAGCTGGCACCAATCCCAGGGGAGCTGGCACCGATCCCAGGGATGCTCCGGCGGAGGGGCCGCACGTGACTGTTCCCAGATAAGACCCTGTGCCACGGATTGGCCTTGCATGGAAGAGCCAGGGAGTGCCATGGGGAAGGAAGGTGCAGCTGGAGGCTCCCAGGTGTTCACACTGCAGCAGAGCCTGGAGAGTTTGTCCTCTGAGCAGCCCCTGGAGAGCCCAGAGGGGACAACTCGAGGGGCTGGCGGAGGAAGAACTCCTGGCAAAGACAGCCCGGAGCAGCCTGGACCTGAGTGCCACCAAACCCTCAGCTCCTGGCCTGGGAAGGTCCCAGGACAGGGCCCAGCTGCAAAACAGGTCCCAGACATCAGCACAGCCCTCCTTATAAACTCGGATCCTTATCCAACAGTAATGATTTCCAGTGACAAAATGAGAAGACGTGAACAGTGTCTTATCCCCTCCTTCAAATGGGAGACACCTCAAAAATCCACAGTGCTGATGAGGGGCAGAGCAGTCAGAGCACACCGGGGCAAGTTGCAGGATTACACTCAAGATTTCTGGAAGTAATAATTGGAGACTCTTGGTAGTTACAGAAATCCCTGGATCTGGGTGATTTAGGCACTGTGGAAAACCTTACGCTCCTTTCAGGCTCCTCAACGTGGTTAAAACACACCCTTGATGCTTGTGGGGTTTGTACTGATCTGAGTGACCAGCAGCACAACTAGGAGTGAAAGAGGTCAAGAAAGGGTCTCTGGAGCTAATGGTGAGCTCATCTTCCACCTCCCAGAGTGACTTCACTGTCCTTAAACTCCTCTGAGAAGCCAAAACAAAAAAATAATTTGAAAGCATCACTTGGTGTTTGGTCCAGGAAATGTGCCTGGCCAGTTCCCCTGCACAGCTCACTCCAGGGGCTGCAGAGGTTTCCAAGAAGATCCCTTCATTACAGAAAACTGTATTAAAAGGGGGAAAGCAAAAAGAAAACCTAAAAAAATAACAGCCTTGGCGAAACAAAGTTTAAAAAAAAAAAAAAAAATCGTGTCTGAGGAAACCAGAACCAGCTCCTACGTGGTCCCTGCTGGCATGTGCCAAGTTGGCAGCCAGGGGAGCTGTGGATCCCCCTTTGCCGGGGTGCGGGAATTGCAGAGGGATCAGAGGCAAGGAGCATCCGAAGGCAGGATGAGCAAACAAGGCAGGAGGTGTCTGTTCTCGGGGCACAGCCGCTCCCGGGAGTTGAGCCCGGCTGACTCAGATCCCACCCACGGCCGCTATTTTTGGCTCCAGGCTCCAGAGCTGCTCTCCAGGCCTGCCCCCATTCCCACCGGCACCGGGAAGAGCGGTCCCTCCATGGCCGGGGAAGGCTGGCTGTGGATGTGGGCGGTGGGAAGTTGGCGGCAGAGCTCTTCCTGGGAAAATCAGTTTTTTAACAGCAGGTGTGTTGGGAGCGGGGCTGAGCTCCTGCCTCCTTCAGCAGGGAGGGGGAGACACACTGAGGAGGTAACAGGGCCACCTTTGTGCAGCTGGGTCTGGGGGTTTTCTGGGAAAACCAGAGCGGCAGGAAGGTCTTTCTGGGTGGGACTGTCCCCGGGACTCCAGCAGGCTGTGCTGCAAAGAGCTGGGACAAGGGACAGCATCCCACAACCCCTCCCGGCTTCCTGTCCCGGGAGACCATCAGCACCACGCTGAGCACCTGGAGCTTTGGTGATGGGATTAGGCCCGCAGAAGGGACCGACAGAAAAGGAGTTTGACACGGAGAGACTTAAGGAGAAATTGGAAAAAAAATATTTATTAAAAAAAAATAAAAAGAGGGACTGGTCGTCCACGGGGGAGGGGGGGAGCAAATCGGAGACTAAGCAGCAAAAAAAAAAAAAGAAGTTAAATCGCTGTAGACGGCAATAAAGAGGCTTTGGGCTGCGGCGCCAGTGCCCTCTCCTGGGCAGAGCGAGCGGTGCTCCGGCCCGGGGGGAGAGATGCGCCCCGGGGAGGGAGCGATGGAC